>NC_035445.2:45213622-45469159 GCF_002127325.2 Helianthus annuus | reverse complement strand
TAAATACGCTCACTAGAATGTACTATATAAATTCCGCGAAGTTCCGTTTTAAAACGAGAAAGTTATGATCAATTCGTATGAGAAGGGTTAAAAGCGTCAACATGAAAGTTAAGGCTTTCTGAATAATTAATAAACTAACCGGGGACTTAACAATGCGGGTAAATAACACGAGGCCCTTAGTTGTAAATTATCGAGGGCCAAATCGCAAAGTTACCCCTTCAAACCCGAAAGGTCAGGTTATTAATTATCGAAGATTTCGTTATTAATTACCAAGATTTAGGCAATGATTATAAAAGATTCAAAATCTTGAAAAAATGGACCTGACGCGGGCCACGTAAAGGTTAAGGGTTAGTTAACACGGGCCGCGAGCCACCTGTTAATCCGGTTTCTGACTTATGGTTCAGGCGGCCCGCGACCAAGATGCATGAACTCTTAACGCGGGCCGCGTGGGACACACAGTAACAGAAAACATGGGCAGCTTCAATGATTTGGCTTGTAGACGAACTTGTGAGCAATCAATGAAGCATGGGTGCCCCTCTACCTGACCCCTAGCACCTCAGGACACTTGTTGATCATCCATGAGCAATGTAGGATGTGTTGTGATGATCTTGTGCACCAAACTTTGCTATAAAAGGCCATACTTGGTTCACAAATGAAAACACACCTCAAAACACATCTTCTTATCATTCCTGGAGCTCACAAGCTTTCTTCTAACATTCCTAAGTCGTGCACAAGTCTCTGTAAGTATGCCAAACCTTTTATGGCTTTGTTTTTGCTTAGTTTAGCCTAAAAGTCAATCCGTCGTAACTAACGATTGACTTTGCGATAAATCACGAATGGTCCAGTGAATTGTCGAATCAAAAGTAGTTATGTGTTGGTATTTATGTGGGTAATAAACCCCTAAAAGGGTTCCCCCTGATCACCACTCTAACTAGTCAAATGTCGAGTCAAACGTATACTTAAAAAGTCAACAGAAAGCCATTTTTGCGATTCTTGCATAATTTGTAATATAGATGATATGAAACCTGTTTGAACACTCATAAAACATGATAATAAGTATACTAACTTGTCTAAGCTCGTTTGATTCGGCCATTTGCTATATTGACTCGGTTCGGAGCCGAATGTCGCAAAAGTTTGACTTTTGCTTTGACTTCAGTTCTGACCCGTTTTAGTGCAATGTAGATGTACCTTAGGACTCTCTTAGGACCAGGTCACGTGATGGTATCACCCTCTGTGACCGGTTCGTTGTTTGTCCGAGTCTTTTACGCATTTCCGTTAATTGCTTAAAAGTTGACCGTAACGCCCTTTTCAAAATAAAACGAGTATTTCGGACACGTGAAGGGACCATAACCTTGCTTACTAAATTCTAAGCATGTCCCTAAAGTTTCACGCCAATCCGAGGTCTAGAATAGGAGTTATGCTAAATAGCGCAATTAAAAGAAACTTTTGTAATAAACGGTGCGATTAGCATAACGCCTACCTAAACCAAGATTTCGACACCAAACCTTTTACTCACTGTTGTAAAATAATATTTTGAGATTTTTAAAGATTTTTAATTAATTTTTACCTGCTCATAACCTGCGGTTATGGCTACGGTTCGGTAAATACCGAATATGCCCTTTTCGGCCAAAACTTGAGTTCTACAAGGTCTTTTGACCCGATTCCAGTTGCTACTGTTTTTAAATAATAACTAAAGTATTTTGGACTTTATAAACTGAACGGGAAACTCAGATTTCCTGTAGAACTCTAAAACTTTTTTTAAAAGTCCTTAAAATGACCGGAAAACCCCTACGGGGCGTATAATAAACTTAAACTCGTTACGGGCATCACGGAAGGTATCCTACTGATACCACAACCTCTTTAAGGCATATTGACTTGGGAAACAAGTGTAGGACTCTTACGGTTACCCGTTGCGCCTATTGCGCGCACGGTTCGGCTTATGTAACTAGTTTACATAAATTAGCCGATACGGGTCAAACCATATTATTTTGACCCCAAAATCCAGAGTGTGAATATTAAACCCATATAAAACAAGTCTTCGAACTTGTTGGGTCAGAATCACATTCCATTCTCGGTTTTCGCCTTTCACGCGATTAAACCGTATCTATCCTTTGAAACTGACCGGTCTAGGCTACGGCTAATATAAAGAACCGTTAGGATTCTAATAGGTTATTTTAAAACCTTCGTTCTAGAATAGGAGCCCCAGTAAAAGATATCTGTGATTTAATCAATTAACGACAATACTTGCAAAGGTAAATACTTTTAACTTATTTTCCGTTACACGGGCTTGGGTTACGGTATATATAAAATACCGCTTGATCGAGCATCAAATCTTCCATCGCTTGGTGGTTAATTGAATAATTTGATCGGCTCATTTAAACAGTCTTGTTACTTAAAAGCCTTTGGGGGGTTAATGACCATGTCCCGGATATCCTAGGCATCATTTTACGAAATGGCCACGACCTCGACATCCGGGTGTAAGCGTACACCCGGCATTATGTCTATATTAATAAAAGACGTAACCGTTGGTTTACCCACCTCGGTTTTACGCAATGTGGTGTGTCTATTGATCTTTAACCCGGACTAGATCCGGGCTACTGAACGCAAAAGGAACATGTAATTCGTTCACAAGATTATAATATTAAATAATTCTCCCAAGTTATAAAAGAGTTTGTGCCTTGTGCATTCAAATCAATTTTTAATAAACATTTTACAAAAGTGTCGGTTGAATGTATTTACCAGTGTAAACTGACGTATTTTCCCAAAAAGATTAACTGCAGGTACTAAACGAAATCGGCTGGCTTTAGCTCCTTAGCGTCTTAAAGAGTCTCGCAAGCTTTGATGCCTTGTCTGTTGAACAATATTTTTATTATTATTTTGATCCTCCTGTGGATACCATTCAACTATTTGTGATACATTCGATATTACAATCAATGGTTGGATTATATTTATCTTTATGCTTCCGCTGTGCATTCATATATTGTGTGGTTTGACTATATTGTTGCCAACTACGTCACGGTAATCCCCCACCGGGCCCACCGGTGATACACGTGGAAATCGGGGTGTGACAGGTTGGTATCAGAGCCAACATTGAGTGAATTAAACACTATCCTAATGTGTTTAATCTCAGTGACACAATTGCACATACTTGAGTCTAGACAAGAACATAGGACAAATTCGAATTGTTATTCCAAGTTTGTCTTTTTATTGTTTATTATTATTTAAAGTTTTAAAAAGCAGGAAATATGCCACCTGTGATTTTCCGAGGAAGAGGAAGGGGAAGAAGAGGCAGAGGAAGGGACATTACTCATAATGATCACGAAGCTGGACCTTCAAATATGCGAGCTCCTTCGACCACAAGGAGTGAAGAACCGCAAAGACGGAGAAACCTTTTCGAACCTGCGAGACATTCCACCTCGCACAGCTCGACGCCATCGTACCGTCACTCGTTCGGGCCAGATTCCGAAAATGATCCCAACAACCCTCAACCCTATGCCTCTACAGCGTTCGGTATCGCACCGTGCTTTTGACGATCCCACTCCTTACTTTAGAAGCCAGTTTAACCCAGCAGATTACATTCAGGAACCTGCATGCTTTGTCCCGTTAGGACCACAGGATCACTTCTCAGAAGACCATATGGATGAGGACACTGATCCAATCGAACCTGCTCGTGGTACGCCCACACATCCTATCGAGATCTCAGATGGATCTTCTTTTCATGGCACACCTTATCAAGGGCCAGATAGCTTTCAAGCGCTGTTCAACCAACATGAGTGGTACTACACACCCTCCCATCAGACATCGCAACACGAGCAGCAACAACAACAACATCCCTCCGAGGAACCATGTTTCGTGGCAGTTACGCCACCACCTCCGCCACCGGCTCAACCAGTTATGCCTGATCCGCCGAGGCGTAGAAGATCGAGTGCTCGTATGTCCACCCGAGGAGGGGAATTCCACTTCAGCACCCCTCGACACTCTAGTAGTAGCCACTACCCGCCACTACAAGAAGAAGGACCTTCAAGTCCAGTACAGGAGGCGAACTCCGCACCAGTTGCACCATCTTCGCCACCATTTGGTTATGACCACCCAATACCTGCATACACGGGTCCAACGGCATACAACCCGTTCGAACCGTCGTCGCACGCACATTACAATTACAACTATGAGCGCGACCCATATGTGGTAGCGGCTAGGTATAATGCCCGCTATCCCGACGGAGCTTTTGGAAACATGGGGATACCGGACTACTCAGCTCATGGGTATCCAGCACCTCCTAGACCTCCAGTTCCGCAACCGGCGCCACAACCACGTTTTTCTCCGCCCGAACAAGAAGAAATCCTCCACCGCTTAACTCGTGTGGAACGGGATTTCAAGGAAGAATGAAAGAACAACAGGGGATTCCTTAAGGGTCTAGCGAACCTGTTGAAAGGCAAGAAGAAGAAACGTGACCATTAGTCCTTATATATGTTCTAATGTAATGTCTATTTTAAATTAAGTCCCTGCGTGGACATTTATCGTATTTCAATCCCTACGTGGACTTATCTTTTAGTCCCTGCGCAGACATCTATCTTGTATTAGTCCCTGCGTGGACTTGTCTCTTATTAACCTCTATGTAGGTATGTACTTGTTTAAAAAGTCCCGTTTAGGGCGGCGTGTAATCGTATTTGAAATTATGGAATGTTATATCATGAATTTCATTTTTGTTATTACTATATATGAAATAAATCAAAATCATTCCTTTTAATTTGATCTGCCTAAATAAAAAATCTTAAGAGTGAAACCTAGCCAGGTGTCTTTTAAGATCCGGCCAAGATGGTAAGACCTAATTAAAAGATTCAGATTCCCTGTTAACCTCTGCAAGCATGTTAACAATCATGGCAGATGTGATTCGTTAAAATCGCACACGTCATTCTTATACAAGAATCCTTTAAAGGATTCCAAAGCCCAAATTAATGATATAATAAATCATGGGTTAAATCATCAATGAAGATGATCACTTGTTAAACATCCATTAGCGATGTAGTGCCTACGGGCCGAATTATCAAACATCCATTAGTGATGTAGTGCCTACGGGCCATAATTGTTGTCATAATAAGACAAAAGACAGTGGTGGTCTATGACTCCCTGTCAGAAGGGGGTAAAAGAACTACGGTTCAAACCTTCATACCTTGATTCTCTGTAATCTCGGCTAATATTATAATAACGTCCTCGTGACTAGGCTTTTATGCCACTAGCAATATTAATTGTAATTAGGATAAGTATGTTCAAATCCTAAATAAAAAGTGAGTAACAAATTAACCGGATATGGTCTTCGTTACCATGGTTAATGAATTGCCATAAAAGACAATTCTATAATAAACTCCTAAATAAAATTTTCATTATCTTCTGCAGCAGATACAAGCTACTATGGCTAATCCTAATGGAGAAAATAGTCATACGAGTGAAGAGGAATATGATAATGCCCAAGTACATTTAACGGGCGCTCAATTAAAAGCTCTCGTCGACAACGCTGTTCAGGCGGCTCTAGATCGACAATATACCGAATCTCGAAGCAGAACCGTTTCCAAACCACCCTCCAAGCCGAAGACACACTCAAAATCCCACAGCAAACCACTGTCCAAGCCCAAGAAGGACGACGATAACCACTCGTCCAATGAGAACAGTGTTCGTCGCGAAAGGGAGTATACCGATGCTTCCCGTGCCAGGGGCTGCACCTATAAGTACTTTGTGTCTTGTAAACCCCAAGACTTCACGGGGGAGAAGGGTGCCGTCGATTGTATGACGTGGCTGGATGAGATGGACACTGTGGTGGACATCAGTGGCTGTGCGGAAAGGGATGTGGTAAAGTTTGTGTCGCAGTCGTTTAAGGGCGAGGCCCTGGCTTGGTGGAGGGCGTTGGTTCAGGCCTCAGGAAAGACTGTGCTTTACAGCATGACGTGGGAGGAATTCGTTTCTCTCATCAAAGAAAATTACTGCCCTCAACATGAGGTGGAGAAGATAGAGTCCGATTTTGTATCATTGGTGATGACAAACCTGGACTGCCAAGCCTACTTAACGAGCTTCAACACGATGTCTCGATTGGTTCCATATCTGGTAACCCCGGAGCCAAGGAGAATCGCTCGTTTTATCGGGGGGTTAGAACCCGCGATAAAGGCAACTGTGAAGGCCTCTCGGCCAACGACCTTCAGGTCTGTAACTGACCTCTCTTTGTCCCTCACAATGGACGCGGTCCGACTGAGATCGCTGAGGAATAAAGAGGCCGAGAAGAGGAAGCGTGAGGATGATACCTCACGAAGGTCGGGTAAGAAGCACCGTGGGAGCGGTGATGGCAAGAGAGGGACAGAGTCGAAGAAAGATGGGCAACAATCTGGAGAGAAGCCCAAGTGCAAAAACTGCCAGAAATTCCACTTTGGGAAATGTAGGCTTGGGTCGAACTCACAGTCCCAGTCGAGGTCACATACTTGTGGACTGTGCAAGTCCAAGGACCACAAGACTGTGGACTGCAAGAAGATTAAGGATGCAACCTGCTATAACTGCAGTGAGAATGGGCACATTAAAAGCAACTGCCCCAAGCTCGCCAAGAAGACTGAAGAAACCAAGAAGAACAATGCTAGAGTCTTCAAGATGGACGTGAAGGAAGCTTTGCAAGACGACAACGTAATCACAGGTACTTTTCTCGTGAATAATATCTTTGCAAGAGTACTTTTTGATTCAGGCGCCGATAAATCCTTCGTAGACCAAAAATTTTGCAAATTGCTAAATATGCCTGTCAAAACCCTAAATGTGAAATACGAGGTAGAGCTAGCAGACGGCACAGTAGAAACCGTCTCCACTATACTAGATGGATGTGTGATATCCATTAAGAACCACTTTTTTCCACTATCTCTACTTCCCTTCAAACTGGCTGGTTTTGACATCGTTCTGGGTATGGACTGGTTATCACACAACCAGGCCCAGATCGTCTGCAACAGAAAACAAATAGCGCTAAAGACCCCGACTGGTGAATCGCTCACCATTCGAGGAGATATGCAGTATGGATTGCCCGAGGATGTAACTATGCTCAAGGCTTCTAGATGTTTAAAAAGAGGCTGTGTCATCTACATGGCACAGGTGATAATTGAAGAGCCCAAACCAAAGATAGAAGACATTCCTGTCATTTCGGAGTATCCAGAAGTTTTCCCCGAAGATCTACCTAGGTTGCCACCAGATAGGCAAGTGGAATTCAGAATAGATATCATCCCTGGAGCAGCTCCCATTGCTAGAGCACCCTACAGGCTAGCACCAACTGAAATGAAGGAATTGAGGACCCAGCTGGATGAACTGTTAGCAAAAGGTTTCATCAAGCCTAGTTCATCTCCTTGGGGAGCACCTGTCCTGTTTGTTAAGAAGAAGGACGGATCGATGCGTCTGTGCATCGACTATCGTGAACTTAATAAGGTCACGATAAAGAATAGATACCCATTGCCAAGGGTCGACGATTTGTTTGATCAGTTGCAAGGGGCTAGCTATTTCTCGAAGATCAACTTGAGGTCGGGCTACCATCAGCTGAAGGTCAGAGATGAAGACGTACATAAAACAGCATTTAGGACTCGATACGGTCACTACAAGTTCCTAGTGATGCCTTTTGGGCTCACAAATGCACCGGCTGCGTTCATGGATCTCATGAATCGCGTCTGCAAGCCGTACTTAGACAAATTCGTCATCGTATTCATCGACGACATTCTTATCTATTCAAAGAACAAAGCTGACCATGAGAAACACCTACGATGTATTCTCAAATTGTTGCATCGCGAGAAACTCTATGCCAAATTCTCTAAATGCGAATTCTGGCTATGAGAAGTCTAATTTCTTGGACATGTCGTAAGCGAGCGTGGTATCCAGGTGGATCCCGCTAAGGTAGAGGCGGTCATGAATTGGCAAGAGCCAAAGACGCCTACCGAAATTCGTAGTTTCCTGGGATTGGCAGGATACTACAGGAGATTTATTGAAAATTTTTCAAGGATTGCCGCGCCCTTAACTTCTCTAACCAAGAAGAAGATAAAATTTGTTTGGGGCCCTAAGCAGCAAGAATCCTTTGATATTTTGAAGCAAAGGCTGAGCAACGCTCCTGTGTTGACACTACCGGAAGGTACCGAAGAGTTCGTAGTTTACTGCGACGCGTCACACACTGGCATAGGGTGTGTGCTCATGCAAAAAGGCAAGGTGATTGCCTATGCTTCGAGACAGTTAAAGGTGCACGAAAAGAATTACACCACCCATGATTTGGAGTTGGGTGTCGTTGTGTTCGCACTAAAACTGTGGAGGCATTATCTGTACGGAATCAAGTTTGTGATCTATTCAGATCACAAGAGCCTTCAACATCTGTTTAATCAGAAGGATTTGAACATGAGGCAACGCCGTTGGATGGAAACCTTAAATGATTATGATTGTGAGATCAGATACCATCCCGGCAAGGCGAATGTAGTCGCTGATGCCCTGAGCCGGAAAGAAAGGATGAAACCCATCCGAATCAATGCTAAGAGCATTGAAGTAAAGAATAATCTGATTGAAAGGGTGTTAGCTGCACAGAGAGAAGCTGTGTTGGAAGCTAACTATCCTAAGGAGAAGCTGGGAGTAACTGAGGAGCAGTTAACTCTTAGCAAGGATGGAATTTTGCGATTGAATGGACGAATATGGGTTCCTATTTATGGAGGACTACGAGATGTTATCCTCCAGGAAGCCCATTGTTCCAAATATTCTGTCCATCCTGGAGCAGATAAAATGTATCAGGATTTAAAGGCAAATTATTGGTGGATAGGCTTGAAAAAGTCTGTAGCCGCTTATGTAGCCAAATGCTTAACTTGTGCGCAAGTCAAGGCTGAGCATCAAAAGTCGTCTGGCTTGCTACAACAGCCTGAACTTCCTGAATGGAAGTGGGAGTGTGTAACTATGGATTTTATCACCAAGTTACCCAAGACGAGCAAAGGAAACGACACAATATGGGTTATAGTCGATAGACTGACTAAGTCAGCTCATTTCTTACCCATCAAGGAGACTTATAGCTCCGACACATTAGCCCAGTTATATGTTGATAAGATTGTGGCCTTACATGGCATACCTGTGTCTATTATCTCAGACAGAGATACTAGATACATGTCGCATTTCTGGAAGAGTTTCCAACAATCTTTGGGCACACGCTTGAACTTTAGTACGGCTTACCATCCTCAGACAGACGGTCAGAGTGAGCGTACTATTCAAACGTTAGAAGACATGCTGCGTGCATGTGCTATCGATTTAGGTGGTAGTTGGGATAAGAACCTACCACTAATCGAATTCTCCTACAACAATAGCTACCATACCAGCATAAAGGCTGCGCCTTTCGAGGCATTATACGGTAGGAAGTGTAGATCGCATGTTTGTTGGGCGGAAGTGGGAGAGGTCCAATTATCAGGACCAGAGATAGTCTTCGAAACAACGGACAAGATTGTCCAGATTCGTGAACGTCTCAAGGCTGCCCGTGATAGGCAGAAAAGTTACGCTGATCCGAAGCGTAAGGATTTTCACTTCGAGGTAGGTGAAAAAGTGTTACTAAAGGTATCACCCTGGAAGGGGGTGATGCGTTTCGGTAAGAAGGGTAAACTGAGCCCGAGATACATAGGACCTTTTGAGGTTATCGAACGTGTCGGGTCAGTTGCCTATAAGCTGAACTTACCAGAAGAGCTCAATGGAATTCACAACGTGTTCCACATCTGCAATCTAAAGAAGTGCTTCGCTGATGAATCATTGGTGATCCCACACACAGATGTGCATATAGATGAGAGCTTGAAGTTTGTGGAGAAGCCTTTGTCGATTGAAGACCGACAGGTGAAAAAGCTTCGAAGAAAGCATGTACCTATAGTCAAGGTTAAGTGGGATGCCCGGAGAGGTCCCGAATTCACATGGGAAGTTGAATCCACGATGAAAGAGAAATACCCTTATTTGTTTGAGTAAATCTCGGGTTGAGATTTATTTTAAGGGGGTGAGGATGTAACACCTCGAAATTTTGTGTCCAATAATGTATTGACACGTGTCTTGAGTTTACACGTGGCGTTTAATATTAAATAAAGGACTAAAATTGACAAACCTTGAAAGTATGTAAATTCGAGGGTTATAAATGTCAAACAAGGGTAAGTATACTGTATAGTAACCCTAAACGATGCTCGTACCTTCAAGCGAATAAATCATGGATCGTACGGAAGCGAAACGCGGAAGAAAGTGAGAGATTACAAGCTACAGGGGTTAACTGTGTCAACATGTTTAATTATACCTCTGAGTGACCCTTTGACGTACCCGAGGCTTTGTCACTGTAAAATACGCTCACTAGAATGTACTATATAAATTCCGCGAAGTTCCGTTTTAAAACGAGAAAGTTATGATCAAATTCGTATGAGAAGGGTTAAAAGCGTCAACAATGAAAGTTAAGGCTTTCCGAATAATTAATAAACTAACCGGGGACTTAACAATGCGGGTAAATAACACGAGGCCCTTAGTTGTAAATTATCGAGGGCCAAATCGCAAAGTTACCCCTTCAAACCCGAAAGGTCAGGTTATTAATTATCGAAGATTTCATTATTAATACCCAAGATTTAGGCAATGATTATAAAAGATTCAAAAATCTTGAAAAATAGACCTGACGCGGGCCGCGTAAAGGTTAAGGGTTAGTTAACGCGGGCCGCGAGCCACCTGTTAATCCGGTTTCTGACTTATGGGTTCAGGCGGCCCGCGACCAAGATGCATGAACTCTTAACGCGGGCCGCGTGGGACACACAGTAACAGAAAACATGGGCAGCTTCAATGATTTGGCTTGTAGACGAACTTGTGAGCAATCAATGAAGCATGGGCGCCCTCTACCTGACCCCTAGCACCTCAGGACACTTGTTGATCATCCATGAGCAATGTAGGATGTGTTGTGATGATCTTGTGCACCAAACTTTGCTATAAAAGGCCATACTTGGTTCACAAATGAAACACACCTCAAAACACATCTTCTGATCATTCCTGGAGCTCACAAGCTTTCTTCTAACATTCCTAAGTCGTGCACAAGTCTCTGTAAGTATGCCAAACCTTTTATGGCTTTGTTTTTGCTTAGTTTAGCCTAAAAGTCAATCCGTCGTAACTAACGATTGACTTTGCGATAAATCACGAATGGTCCAGTGAATTGCCGAATCAAAAGTAGTTATGTGTTGGTATTTATGTGGGTAATAAACCCCTAAAAGGGTTCCCCCTGATTACCACTCTAACTAGTCAAATGTCGAGTCAAACGTATACTTAAAAAGTCAACAGAAAGCCATTTTTGCGATTCTTGCATAATCTGTAATATAGATGATATGAAACCTGTTTGAACACTCATAAAACATGATAATAAGTATACTAACTTGTCTAAGCTCGTTTGATTCGGCTATTTGCTATATTGACCCGGTTCGGAGCCGAATGTCGCAAAAGTTTGACTTTTGCTTTGACTTCAGTTCTGACCCGTTTTAGTGCAATGTAGATGTGCCTTAGGACTCTCTTAGGACCAGGTCACGTGATGGTATCACCCTCTGTGACCGGTTCGTTGTTTGTCCGAGTCTTTTACGCATTTCCGTTAATTGCTTAAAAGTTGACCATAACGCCCTTTTCAAAATAAAACGAGTATTTCGGACACGTGAAGGGACCATAACCTTGCTTACTAAATTCTAAGCATATCCCTAAAGTTTCACGCCAATCCGAGGTCTAGAATAGGAGTTATGCTAAATAGCGCAATTAAAAGAAACTTTTGTAATAAACGGCGCGATTAGCATAACGCCTACCTAAACCAAGATTTCGACACCAAACCTTTTACTCACTGTTGTAAAATAATATTTTGGGATTTTTAAAGATTTTTAATTAATTTTTACCTGCTCATAACCTGCGGTTATGGCTACGGTTCGGTAAATACCGAATATGCCCTTTTCGGCCAAAACTTGAGTTCTACAAGGTCTTTTGACCCGATTCCAGTTGCTACTGATTTTAAATAATAACTAAAGTATTTTGGACTTTATAAACTGAACGGGAAACTCAGATTTCCTGTAGAACTCTAAAACTTTTTTTAAAAGTCCTTAAAATGACCGGAAAACCCCTACGGGGCGTATAATAAACTTAAACTCGTTACGGGCATCACGGAAGGTATCCTACTGATACCACAACCTCTTTAAGGCATATTGACTTGGGAAACAAGTGTAGGACTCTTACGGTTACCGGTTGCGCCTATTGCCCGCACGGTTCGGCTTATGTAACTAGTTTACATAAATTAGCCGATACGGGTCAAACCATATTATTTTGACCCCAAAATCCAGAGTGTGAATATTAAACCCATATAAAACAAGTCTTCGAACTTGTTGGGTCAGAATCACATTCCATTCTCGGTTTTCGCCTTTCACGCGATTAAACCGTATCTATCCTTTGAAACTGACCGGTCTAGGCTACGGCTAATATAAAGAGCCGTTAGGATTCTAATAGGTTATTTTAAAACCTTCGTTCCAGAATAGGAGCCCCAGTAAAAGATATCTGTGATTTAATCAATTAAGGACAATACTTGCAAAGGTAAATACTTTTAACTTATTTTCCGTTACACGGGCTTGGGTTACGGTATATATAAAATACCGCTTGATCGAGCATCAAATCTTCCATCGCTTGGTGGTTAATTGAATAATTTGATTGGCTCATTTAAACAGTCTTGTTACTTAAAAGCCTTTGGGGGGTTAATGACCATGTCCCGGATATCCTAGGCATCATTTTACGAAATGGCCACGACCTCGACATCCGGGTGTAGGCGTACACCCGGCATTATGTCTATATTAATAAAAGACGTCACCGTTGGTTTACCCACCTCGGTTTTACGCAATGTGGTGTGTCTATTGATCTTTAACCCGGACTAGATCCGGGCTACTGAACGCAAAAGGAACATGTAATTCGTTCACAAGATTATAATATTAAATAATTCTCCCAAGTTATAAAAGAGTTTGTGCCTTGTGCATTCAAATCAATTTTTAATAAAAATTTTACAAAAGTGTCGGTTGAATGTATTTACCAGTGTAAACTGACGTATTTTTCCAAAAAGATTAACTGCAGGTACTAAACGAAATCGGCTGGCTTTAGCTCCTTAGCGTCTTAAAGAGTCTCGCAAGCTTTGATGCCTTGTCTGTTGAACAATATTTTTATTATTATTTTGATCCTCCTGTGGATAACATTCAACTATTTGTGATACATTCGATATTACAATCAATGGTTGGATTATATTTATCTTTATGCTTCCGCTGTGCATTCATATATTGTGTGGTTTGACTATATTGTTGCCAACTACGTCACGGTAATCCCCCACCGGGCCCACCGGTGATACACGTGGAAATCGGGGTGTGACAAGTCCTCAGTAGGATGTCACTCGATCGAACAGCATACTCGATCGAACTGCATGCTCGATCGGGTGGCATTCCATTACGACGAACGAGTTGAAAGTCGATCAAGGGTTGAAGCATAGTATCTCATGATCCGAGGAGTAATGTTGACAAACTGTTGTTCGATCGAACAGTACCTCGTTCAATACTATACTTCATGAAATCGTCAAGTTGTGGGCCACATGCTAGCCGATCGGCTGGCCTGGTCAATCGGCTGGTATGTCCGATCGGTTGGGCTGTTCGTTCGAACAGCCTGACCGTTCGGCCAGCATCTTGACCTGGTCGGCCTGTTCGTCTAACACTTAGTTGTTCTGATTATCTGACATTTTATTGAGGTAGTTTGACAACGAGCTGAACTATGGGACCTTCATTCCTACTTGTTTCCCTTTGCTCGGACAGGAATCACCCAAATCCGGCTGGTGAACGGTTCAGAACTAGAGTTTGAAGTTTAACCCGAAATCGGTGAACCTCGTGGTTAGAATCCGAATCTTGAACCACACAACTGTTATAATGATTAGTATGTTGGTTCAAACTCCGTTTCAACCGGTTTTGAAGGCATTAAGTGTAAAATAGTTGAAAGAAAGTTGGAATCCTTCTTTCAATCCTTCACACCATGTAAATGTTTAGATCTTTGGTAGATCTTAGCTTGTTTATGTGGAATTGGTTAGATCCGAGCTATTCATGGTGGATTGAGGCCAAAGCATGATGTTCTTGAAGAACACCTTGATAACATCATCCAAGAATGCTTAGATCTTGATGATTTCACGGTTAGAAATCAAGATTCGAAAGATAGAAAGGTGTAGGAGTGTGTATTGATCAAGAAAGTACAAGATTTAGGATGAAAACTTACCGGAATTGGAAGAAATCAGAGAAAAGAAGGAGGAGCACGAGCTGGTCGGTCAGAGCTTTCCAAAAATGGAAAGGATGACAATGACAACCCTATTTATAGGCTCCAAAAGAGGAAAGGGGCTGGCCGATCGGCCAGGCATCCCGATCGGACAGCCTGCTCGATCGGATAGTCCGTCCGATCGGCTGGGCTGTTCGATCGGCTGACAGTCTGATCGATCCACAGCCTGGTTCGAGGGTTCGGTGCGACGATTTTTGATATTTCGGTTTCGATTGAAGACGAGACGAGTACGATAGAGTTTCCTATTTAAATTACTTTCAGTCCCAACTACTATATCTAACATACAATCATCTACATTACATCCTACCCTTACGTTATCATTCCTCTTAATTCGATTTCGATTGCATTTGAGTTTCGAGTTTCGATTCGAGTTTCGATTGATTACCACACAAAACATAAAGTAACATGCACAGGTAACACATAAGGCACACACACAAGTAATATAATACCAAGTTCGCATAGTTCGAGTTTCGAGTTTGATGATTGTTAGATCGGTTTGATTACTGATTAGTTAGCTTTATCGCATTGTTACTTCCTACTATTCACAGTCGTATATCAGTTCGCGTCGATAAACGTTTGATTACCTCGATTCCTTCTTATTACAGCACTTACTCCACAGAATACAAATAAAATATAAAATAGGCTAATTACAGTTAAAGAAAGTCAACGTTGACTTGGACTTTGACTTGACATTCGAAAACACAGTTCCGCAGTGTTTTGATGAAACACTCTTTCATCTCCCGGAAGGCGCCTTCGGCCTCTGCGGTCCATTGGAATTGTTCCTTCTTTAAACAGTTCCGCAGTGTTTTGATGAAAGGATAGGATTTAGCCGCATGATTGGCTAAGAATCTGTTTAGTGCGGCTAGCCTGCCGACTAGTCATTGCATTTCTTTCATCGTATAAGGCGATGGCATGCGCTCTATCGCCTGAACTTTCTCCAGGTTGACCCTGAATCCATCTTTTGTTATGATGAATCCAAGGAACTTGCCTTCCTCCATTCCAAACGAGCATTTCCCTGGATTGAGCTTCATATTGACGCTTTGCAGAGTTTGGAATATTCTTTCGATATCTGTGAGCATGGTATCTTCCTCCATGCTCATGACGACCAGGTCGTCCATATAGATTTCGACACTTTTGCTGATTTGGCCGCGAAAAGTGTCATTCATCAACTTTTGATAGGTTGTGCCTGCATTGCGCAACCCGAACGGCATTTTTGTGTAGCAGTAATTCCCAGTTGGCGTACGGAATGCCGTTTTATCTTCATCCTCGATTGCCATTTGTACCTGGTGGTAACCCTTGTAACAATCGAGGAAACACTTCCATCGAAATGGTGCGAGGTTATCGACTTTTTCATCGATCTCCGGAAGTGCATGACAATCCTTGGGGCAGGCTTTGTTGAGATCTTTATAATCGACGCACATGCGCCAGCCCCTGGATGGTTTTTCTACCATGACTAGGTTGGACAACCAAGTCTGGTACTTGACTTCCCGCAGGATGCCTGCGGAGAGCAGTTCTTTGACATGCTCATGCATCGCCTCGCTTTTTGCGGATCCAAGGTGGCGTTGGCCTTGGATCACTGGCTTGATACCTGGCAAGGTATTCAAGAAGTGTTGCGCAATTTCGCGTGGCACCCCCGTCATGTCTACGGGTGTCCATACAAGAATATCATGGTTCCTGAAGAGGAGCTGTTTCAGGTACGCTCTGATGTTGGGGGACAAGGCGTGGCCCAACGTGACCATTTGCTCTGGGTGTCTCGCATCGAGAACCCATTTTTCCGGTTGATGGTTGGGGGAAGGACTTGCTATTTTGGTCAGATGAATCTCGTCCGACGTCATGACTTCCCTGCGTGCATAGATTATCGCGACCCTTGTTTGGGTTGGAAACCCGACTGCAGAATGGGGTACGGACGTAATCATGTTGAAGTCGCCTTGGGATTCTCTCCCGAGGAGCACGTTATATTTGGAAGTGTGAAGTAAAACCATGAAGTTCACCTCTTCTATTCGTGTGTGCCTTCCGTTAATGAGGCTCACAGGAAAAGTAATTTGGCGCAGGGGAAAAACAGTTTCCCCTGCGAACCCGGCCAACGGGTAGTCCACCGCTTGCAACCGATCTTTATCCTCCTGATCGAATTGGTTGAAGCACTGCTCGTATATGATATCAGAAGTACTGCTCGGGTCGATGAATAATCGCTCGGTGCAGTAATGAGCCAGGTGGCCTGTAATAACGACGGCGCGCCTGTCGCGCGGGCCGCCTCGGACTTTTGGAAAGACGACTTGCTTGTCTTTCCAGTCATTGTCCGGTCTTCTCGCCGCCTTGCACGGCCTTCCTTTGCCTCCGTTGATCATATGGGTTGAGGCCACATACATGGTCCTCTTCCCTGCGTAGGTGCCCTCGCCGTAGGGGGTGATGCGCTTGGTGGGTTTTTGCCCAACTGGCAACAGATGTTGCAGCTTACCCTCCTTTAGGGTTCGCTCAATCTCTAGCTGGAGACTGATGCAGTTGTTTGTTGCGTGGCTCGAGTCCTTGTGATAGTCGCAATAGAGTGTGAGGTCCTAGTTTTTCTTAGACTTCATCGGCTGGGCCGGTCGCAGAAAATGCGCGTCCGTAAGGAGGACGTCGCTTGGTGACTGAGTAATCTCGATCCAGTTACGGTCCCGAGACCGTTTTTTCGACGCCCGGTTCTCACGCTGGGCGTTGATAGTTGCCCTTGCGTCGGGCTGGCTGTTGCGCGGGACGTACGGTTTGGGCTCGCTGCCGTGATTCCAAGTGTCTCGGTTGCGCTTATTATTACGCTTAGGCTCTTGGTGGGAGGACTGGCCTTCCACCCGGGGCGGTGCCTTGCCAACATGCGGTTTGAGGGACCGCTGAGTCTGGGCGTATGTCTTGACCGCAACCATGACATCTTCCCATTTCTTTGGCAAGTCGTCCTTGCCGAGATAGTCATAACCATCTGTTCGTCTCTGACGGCTACGATGAAGTGGTTACGTGCCATTTGGTCTGCCACGTCACCTATCTCCAGACATTCTTTGTTGTATCGGACGACGAACGCTTCAAACGATTCGTCGTCCCTGCGCCAGATGTTCATGACGTCTATTGAATCACGTTCATGGTGTCGCTGCTAGCTAAAATGCGCGAGGAACTTGGCTTCCAAGTCCTCAAATGAGGCCAGTGATCCCACTGGCAAAGAATCGAACCAAGCCCTTGCTAGACCCGTAAGGATCTGCGGGAAAAAATGACACCAAGTGGGTTCATCCCACTTGCCGTTGTACCCTGCGCCGGTGAAGATATTGATGTGGTCGTCCGGGTCGGTCGAACCATTGTATTTCCCAATATTCAATGGGAATTTTGTGGTGTTGACATCGGCGTGAGAGATTCTTGGGACGAACTTGGAGTTTTCGGCCGCAGATTTTGGCCTGTAGGGTTGGCTCTCGGGGCGCTTTGCGGCGCGGAGGTATGTGTAACATAGTGGCGTCTTCCCGGTCTGCTGCTGGTAGCATGAGATTCCCCGCAATATGTATGGTTGTCCGGGTCGGTACGGCCATATCCTTCGTGATGGGACTGCGGTCCCAGTCGTCTTTGAATGCCGGAGCCGCGATGGGCTATGGATTGCCGTCTGTTTTCGCCTTGAGGGCCTAGGCGGCTATGTACTGGGCCTCTGGCACGAGACACATATGAGTAATCATCCTCGTCGATTGTGCGGACCTCACAGTAGGAGGATCCGCGGTCTTCACGCCTACTACGGGAGGCTGGATGCGTGGGGGCCCTGCCATCGTATTGTAAAATACGACCCGGAGGGGTATGTGGTGCCGTGGTAGGATCGACTGGTACCTGCGCATCTGCGCAGGCTCTGTTGTATGCTGCGGCCAGCAGAGCTGTTTGCTGGTCGTACCAGACATGAAGGTTCATGTCTGGAGGTATCACAGATGCGTACTGTGACAAGTCGTTTCCAAACATAAGGGATGTGCCCCCTTGCGTTGATGTGCCAATGTGGCAGGATTTGGGACTGGAGGTGTTGTCCCCATAGGCCCTGGGTTTGTGGGGTTTAGACTATCCCCGGTAGTATTGTTTAGACGATCGGACATGATCTTTTGAGAGGGAGAGGGATGGTTAAGAAAGTGCTAAGAGTAGCGGTGGGCGCCAATGATGAAACAATGGTTAACCGGGCAGGGTTAACACACTGGTCTCGTCAAGAAGGGTTAATCCCTTCCTCTCGAGGATCGCTTGCTGGATCATCCGCCGGTTGATCTCCTGCACAAGGAAACAAGTCGTGACTCGTAACAAGGAGGATGGGGTGGGGGTGCTCCTTGTTACCACTCTCCAGCGTGAGAATCAGTAATTTGCTTGGGAAGCAAAGTGTGATAGTAGTAGTAGTGAGAGGGTTGTGAAGAGATACCTCAAACCTGGTTTGGGGTTGGTATTTATAGCCGAGGAGTGAAGGAGGAGCTGAAGGGACGGACTGACGACGTGCTGCCCCTTTGCAGGTGTGTCAGGCTTGTCGGTTGTGGAGGTGAAGCCACGTCCTACTGCAGTGTCAGTCTGTTGCTTACGTATGGCCTGACAGGCGACTGCCAGTGGTGCCACTTGCTCTGTGTTGTCAGTCCCACTTGCCTAGTGGGCAGGATGCGGTGCGGGCCGCATCGCTGTCTGCGGTAACCTTTGATGTTCCCGCGCTCTATGCTCTGAAAAAGACATATGCGGGATGCGGTGCCAAGCCGCATCGCCGTCTGTGGTGACTATTGCTGTTGCCCAGATCCCTTGTCGTGACGAAAATGTCCATATGATGCGGTGCTAGCCGTATCGCTATGCACGTCCGCTTTCACACACAAGGTAAGGCTTCTTCTTATCCTTTGACCGATTGGATTCGAAGGATGCGTCCGCGTGGACGCAGTTCTTTGCTGGTGGGGGTTTTTTTGATAAGGGTAATAGTCACTCACGGTTAGGTGGCGCAAGATTTAGGACCATACCCCTTCACACCCCATGACCTCCAAAACCTGCAGAAATGGTGTCACGTTGATGAGCACTAAACTTAAATAGTGTTCTCTTTAATTTAAAGGAATTACTACAGAAGCATTATCAAAAGCATTGCTTATTGAAGTAAGGAGATTCAGAGTGAGAAGACCTGATGTACTGTTGTTAGCTTTCAACCAGTATTCAATGGCCTTCATTTCATAATTCAACGAAGTTGGACTAGAAAAAGAGTCCTGTTCATTAACATCCTTCACATCTATAATATATTATAATGGAAACTGATTCCTCTTTGGTGGAAAATGCACCAGCTACTAATAAAACATTAATATTTGCATTGGAACCCACTAAAAGAAAAGGTAAATCGATATTTTCATTTTCTTCTTCTACATGAATATGTATCTCTTTTTTCAGGGTTCTTCTACATGACAACTATCACCTAACGTCCGGTGAATCCCGTTAAATCTGGTCCAGTTACGAGATCTGGAATCGTAGACGTAGGCGTAACTGTTCAAACACGATCCAGACGATAAACAGAACAATTTATAACCGTTGTCGTTGGTAATAATCGTCAAGAGCTCAAACGCAAACGCGAACGGGAATTCAGGAAACTTAACGGTTCTGGAACATCCAGTCCCAATGGCAAGGCAAAAAAACCACAAATGTTTGAGATCTAAAGACCAAAGAACTGTTTGTTCAAACTCTTATGTTTCTTGTTTTACGAGCAGATCTCTGAAGATCTCTGAATGGTTCAGACATTTGCCTCTGAATGATTAAACATTAAATTGAGTCTGAATGGTTAAAAACTCTTAATTGAATCGGTCTGACATTTGCCTGTGAATGGTTAAACAATATAAGCACCTAATGGTTCAAATCTAGGGATAAGCATTTGGTACCGGGTACCGGTATCGAACTATATTCGGTACCGGTACCCACTTTCCCCGTTTTTTGGTACAGAACCGATATATACAGTACCGGTACCGGTATCCACTTTCTCATTTTTTGGTACCAGTACCGGTTCGACATCAAACGAGTACCGTGCTCATCCCTATTCAGATCTACTTACTGGTTCAGGACTTATTCACTAAGAATTAGTTTGCAGTAAATGTTTAAACTCCAAAAAAACAAATATCCTTTAAATTACTAATTGTAGAGTTATATAAACTCCATTGCTGTAATAACTGAAACGAATCACAACAATCAGCAAAACTGAAATAAAAGTTCAAAATTCGACTATAATCAACAACTGCTTAAGAAAAGCTTGAGCTTGGCGGCGCACCACCTCCTCCACGACCAAAACTAGGTCTCGCACCAGGACCCTGCAAATTTTACAATTTATTAAAACATCATAAAAATGCGCAACCATAGTTGTTACAAGTAGCTACTGTGATCAAGCCATAGTTGTTAATGTCGAATAGTGACAAATAACGATAAGGGACCAATATGCTACATAGCGAATAGCGATAAATAGCGGGCCCTGTTTTATACATAGAAAGACAATAGAAAAAAATGTAAAAATTTTTATATGTATATTATATGGTATATACGCTATTTTACATGTATATTTAACAAAAACCTAAAATCCAGCTATTTTATAGCTATATTTAATCTCTATTTATATTTAAAAAAATAACTGAAATCCCGCTATTTAAGGCTACATACTCTGTAGCGACCTTCGACCTATACGCTATGCTATTCACTATAGCGACCGCTATTTACAACTATGGATCAAGCAGACAAATTCAATAGCAAAAACCAAAATCGCAATCACGTAAATGTTCATAAAAAAACATTACCCTGTTAAAAGGATCCTAACAAAAAACTTCAATATCTTCCTACATTGTATCTAACAACAGTTTAAAGGATCCTAAGTCCTAACTGATGATACGCTACCAAACAAAATGCAGCAAAGTGAAACAACAAAACCAACAATCAATGCAAGCAGATTCATTAAAAAAAACATTACCCTGTTAAAAGCAGGCTGGTAATCAGCCGGAGCTCCGCCCTTCTCACCACCAAATTCACCCGGAGGCCCTCTAGGCCCACCGCGATATCCGTCCCTATCACCAAACCTAGGCCTGTCTCCTTCAAATCTCGGCGGTCCACTAATAACACAAAACAAGACGTCAATTAAAAAGCTGTAAACAAGCCAAGCCAGGTTGTTTAACTTAACTAGCTAATATGGTAATTTTAAACATATTTAATACACATAAAATTTTAAAAGTAATGTTTTCAATATACACATAATATAATGCAAAATTTATAAACTTATTATAAACTTGTAAATTATATATATTAAAAACTGGGTTATACTTTTTATTAGGGGTGTCAATCTTGTCGGTTTGATGGGTTGGCGGGTTGAAATATTTAACCGAACACAACCCATATTATTATGCTGGTCAAAAATTCGACCCTAACCCGGCCCATAAAATTCGGGTGAACCGAAACCCAACCTGTTTAACCAGTATTTTAAAATGAGCATACAAGTTAGACGATTTATAAGCGAGTTGTTGGGTTTTAAGCAGGTTATCGATAAGATGTTTAATGATGAGTATGAGTGTGACAAATAAATAATATAATGTTTAAAACTAACATTATTATAACTAGTGAAAGTGTAATGTTATATGTCTTATCGTACGAGTGTACACAAGGTCAAGTTCGCACATTATAACCCCCAAAAAGAAATCTAGCATGTTGAAAAAACCAAAGTCGCATGTTCAAAAAAAATTCGCATGTTCAAAAAAATTGCATGTTATGAACCATTATTCGCATGTTGATACTGCATCTCGTACGCATCGTACGTTAAGGCAATTTGTACAGTAACCGGCCTCATTATAACTAACCATGTAAAATAGAAATGGAATATATAAAAACAAAAATATAAAAGTTTTTTTTCTAAATAGTTAAACGGGTTAATGGGTCAACCGGCTTTTATACAGGGTCAACCCGAACCTGACCCGTTTTAAATACAGGTCAACCTGAACCCGACCCGTTTTTTTAAACGGGTCATGTTAGTCGACCCAAACCTGTTTTTTTCGTGTCAGGTTGGCAGGTCGTTTCAAGAATTGCCACCTGTACTTTTTATTGTTAACTATATACATTCTAAATTTAGGCTTTTAATTCAAACGGAGCCAACTCAACTCGGTCTACTTGTTTAAGCAAGCGAAACAAAGTAACAAATTGCGATGATTACCGGGGGCGATCACCACCAGCACCCATGGGGCGACCAATGGGCTTAGCAGACTTCTTAAGAGTAGCAGGCACAATATCCGAAGGAAGATTCAAATAAGTTCTAAGAAACTCAATCCCATCATTCGTAAGATACCAATAATAATGCATCCAAGCAAACGTCTCCTTCACATACTCCTTTGACTTGAAACTCTGCATCAACTTAATCACCTGCAAATTCGGCACATCGATTTCCGGATGCTTTGCCAAATTGTAATCCTTTTTGGCAAAACAAACACCCTCTGAAAAATACAAACACATCTGAATTTTATCAAACAGTGTTCCATTTCTTACAATAATTTCAAAATACAAACATATATTTTTTGTAATCCTTTTTGGCGAAACAAACACCCTCTGAAAAATACAAACATATATACTTTTTATCAATTTTACCAAACAGGGTTCAATTTCTTGCAATAAATTCAAAATACAAATATATATTTTTTTGTAATTCTTTTTGGCAAAACAAACACCCTCGGAATAATACAAACATATATTCTTCTTTTTACAAATTTTATAAAACAGTGTTCAATTTCTTGCAATAATTTCAAAATGCAAACATATATTCTTTTTACGAATTTTATCAAACAGTGTTCAATTTCTTGCAATAATTTTAAAATACAAACATATATTCTTTTTTACAAATTTTATCAAACAGTGTTCAATTTCTTGCAATAATTTCAAAATACAAACATATATTTTTTGTAATTCTTTTTGGCAAAAGAAACACCCTGTGAAAATCACAAATAATTAATTTCTTACCAATCAAACAGTGTTCAATTTCTTGCAATAAATTCAAAATAAAACATATATATTTTTGTAATCCTTTTTGGCGAAACAAACACCCTCTGAAAAATACAAATAATTAATTTCATACCAATCAAATAGTGTTCAAATTCTTGCAATAATCTAAAAAAAGTAAATGTGTGTAAAGTGGGGATGATTTGGACCTTGAAATAGGTACTTTGAAATGGCCTTACGGTTCTTGTCTGGGATGATCTGAAAAATAAAGATAAATTTGTGTGTGAAACATGAAATTGGATGATTATAAGGTTTGTTTTCATGATGATGGTTGAAGATTAAGTGGGAATTGAGAAGGAATTTACCATGGTTGCTGGTTTGAGGAGGAAGAAGCCGATTTGTTTACAGTTCGCCCAACATGTAAAACCCTAAAAAAACAAACCCTAAATAAATATGGTTTTAAATATAAAGGATTGATTTGGGTTTGGGTGAGACAAGTGTGAGCCCATTTGAGAAAAATCTTTTCTGCAAGCTAATGGGCTTTTAGCATCTATCTTGGGTTATTACTTTATAGTTCAGTAAGTTTTAGATAGAGGTGTACATTTTGGTTTTTTTGGTAAAACCGGTTCGGGTTGTAAACCGGATCGGTTTGGTCAACTTTGGTCAAAACATGTTTGAGTCGAAACCGGTTCGGTTCATTAACTGGTTATGGAGAAAAAATATTTGAGCCCTATACAAATCAGTCTGGGCCAGATTGAAACCGCTTTTCAAATGGGTTTTCCAAATAGTTTCGGGTCCACACCGGATTTAGTAACGAGAGTAGGAACAAATATACAAACGAGTTGGTTTGGTGCGGGTTGAAATCGGTTTGGGCCAAATCGTTTTCATGTGTTGTATAGGGTTAGGTTGTAAACCGGTTTGGATTTTTTTGTACATCTCTAACTATTTTGCAATTAGTAGACTTTTTATAAAAAAAAAAAATGAGAGATTGTAGGAGAGAATGTTGTGTGTTATTAAATTGAATTATTTATTAATATTTAGATTAGATGTGTGTTTTTTAGATTGCATAAAGGGAAAGAAAACACCAAATAACTCCATCATTACATAACCGGAACCACAACAGTCTAAATGGCTAGAGTAGAGTTTTATATCTAATAAAGTTCCTAACCATAAATACTAAAAGTTCTACTTCTAGTCCCAATCTTAGATATGAATATATATTTATGTGGTGTTTTCTTTCTGGTTGAACACAATAAAAAGGACTCCTCAACCCATGCAATCTAAAAAATGGTGGCATATTCCCAACTAAACCTGCGTTGTATACCCGTTTATGTTAACAACAAAAACCTATTTTACATTTGTATTTGTTAATATGCTTAAAATTTAATAATAATCTATCGATTGTTACACAAATAACATCATTATTCTCGTTATGGCTCCATAACCATAAGTATCATCATCACTCACCATGAGGACTTAAATACACACCCATCACCATCATGATCATAACCATTAGCATTGTCGCGTCACAATCACCATAATCAAACTATCAGTATCACAGAAATAATCATTATCACCAAGAACATCGCCTCCCTTATCAATAAATCCAAAAGAATAATGAACCCGTTAGCCAATGAAGTAGGGCTGGCAATTGGGTACCTGTTAAGACACGATTAGACCTGTTTGACTGAAAAATACATCCTTTGACTTTTTTAATTTTTAAAATAATTAAAATTACAATGTTAGGATCTATCATTTATTCATATTTGTATATAAAACATAAAACTGTTTTATAAACATGAGGTAGAAAGTAGTTAAACGAGTCGTAATCATGTTTGAAACTTATGTTGTGCGCGCCGTCAGAAACCTGTTAAACCTGTTAAGACACGATTTGCCAGCCTTACAATGAAGTGGTGGTGGAGTGGTAAGGGAGAGTCTTGGTGTTCTAAGGGACCCAAGTTCGATTCCTGCCCTCCCCATTATTTTATGCGGCACCTGGTGATGATGGGAGATTAGGCGAATAGGTGGAGATCGCTAGTTCGATCCTTGAACTGAGCGGATTTTACCTCACTGCACTATCATGCCTTCGGGCGAGTGTTTACGGGCTTCGGCCCTAGGTGAGGGTTTTTCCCGGTTCAGATGCGAGTGTATCCCGATTTGGTGAATTTCGCCAATAGCCCATTCGAATGATTCGTTGGCCGTTAAAAAAAATAATAATGAACCCGT
The DNA here is from genome assembly GCF_002127325.2 of Helianthus annuus. Lineage (NCBI taxonomy): Eukaryota > Viridiplantae > Streptophyta > Magnoliopsida > Asterales > Asteraceae > Helianthus > Helianthus annuus. The sequence continues at coordinate 45,443,659 of NC_035445.2, read as the reverse complement.
CATCTTTTTCCCCATCTTCATTTGATTAAGTTGTATTTGGTATGGTCGGCCGTTAGGGATGTTGGGGGTTTATGGTTTTTTTATCGTAGAAGATGAAGATGAGCCTATAGCATTATAGTATAGTGTTATCTTAGCGGTAGGATAAGGCGTAGGGACCATAGGTGCTGGTTTTGATTTCCACAAGAGGGTTTTTCATAGATTTATTGGGTTTCCTTCTGAAATGGTGTATAGACATTATAGCTAGTTTAGATGGATATCTAGTGGAGATGGATATAATCGAGTGGTTTCGCTAGTGGCACGATAATACTCTAATAGTCCGTCAGCAGGGCTGGCATAACAGGTCAACCCGATCTGTTAAGACACGAACACGATAAGACACGAACCCGAAACACGTAAACACGAAATCTTATCGTGTCAGATTTTGGAAACACGAACCTGTTAATAAACAGGTTACACGAAACGACCTGTTAAGACACGAAAAAAATTACCAACGTATCATACGACATGTTTAAGACACGAACACGACCTGTTAAGACACGAACACGACATGTTTAAGACACGGACACGACTTGTTTAAGACACGAACGCCATCCAATTGGGGAAGCTGTGAACTGAATTGGGAATGGTGGTGTTTGTGAGAGAGATTTAAAAATTAGGGTTTGGATTGTGGAAAAAAGAACCGCGTGTGTTTATATATAATTCATCCTAGGTCCTACGACTGATGACCCCATGTCCACACCCACATATAATATTTTTTAATTTTTAATTATTAACATGTACTTAACGGGTCTTAACAGGTTAACGGGTTTTAACCTGTTTAGACACGAAACCTGTTAAGGTCTTATCGTGTCGACCTGTTTTAGACACGAAACCTGTTAAGGTTAAACACGAAACATGATAACTTCGTGTAGGTTCGTGTCGTGTTATCATGTTTGTGTCAAAATTGCCAGCCCTATCCATCAGTGATCCAAATTTGTCGTAAAAAAATTGAGGATGAGCATGATTTTTGGTGTGCAATGATAGAAATTACATGTGATTTATGTTTTATTTTTAATTTCTGTTAGCGGGGTTTTAGTATATAAGTTTTCTCCAATGGGTGGGGTTCGGCTACAAAGTTTATTTTTCGTACAAAGTGTACAAAGTCATAAAACACCACAATTTCAGCCATAAAACACACTTAAAACCCACAAATAACAGAGTGAAGATCACTAAAACACAATATCCAAACCCTATCAGTCAATAAAAACTTCAAACACACCATCATAGAACTATGAATATAAAACACAACATGATAATCAACATAAAACACACTAATGTTAGTAATTCGATAATCAAAGCCTTATCATCCAAAACACAACACAAAACCCACAAATATAGCGTTTTAGTAATCTTCACTTTGTTATCTGTGGGTTTTGAGTTTGTTTTATGGCTAAAATTGTGATATTTTATGACTTTGTACACTTTGTAGGAAAAATGGACTTTGTACCCAACTCTCACCCTTCCCCAAATATGTAATAATATTCGTGTTATTATTCATTTATAATTTATAATAACTTATTTTTTACTTTAAATAAACTATGCTACGGGCGGATTTCACTTTTAATTTATAACCTTCTAGATATGTTTTTATTTTACTAGGTTTTTAGTGTGCTTTCAACCATTAAGAAATCATGCATTATTTATGAGTTAGATATATAACTAGGGGTTGTGACCAAGATTTCTTAAAGGAATAGTAAAACACATGAATTTGTGGAGGAATAGTGAAACACATGAAACTACATAGCAAAATAACTCAAAATCATAAAATTAATATTGGTATTGATATCTGATATGTAACGCCCTGTGTTTCGATACTCCTTTTATCTTAGCAAGTCTTACCGTGCTTCCTATCCTGTTATACTTGTACACTCGAGACTAATGATCATAATGAAAATGAGACTATTTTTGTGTTAAACTATGTGCGTTAAACTATTACACTATGTGATGCTTCTTATATGTGAACAATATGTTTAAACGGATTCTTGACTCATAATGCTTTTATATATGTGTGAACGATGTATTTACCCTAGATTCTTGACACTTGTTATGCTTTGATACTTAATGAACGAGAAACTAGCTTGAACGCGAACTTGAAACACGGAAACTTCTTGTGTTATTTATGCTATTTGAACATTTAGATGTAGTAATACTATATGTAATGGCTACTCACAATAATACGCAAAGCAACATTTAACCTCACTCTCAAAACGAACCAGAGTTGGAAAATTTACAAATGAGAACTGGCCGTCCGAATGGACATCCGCCCGGATGCCCATCCGCCCGGATGGCCATTCGACCGGACGCCATCCGACACCGTCACTTGCACCACCGCCTTAGCCATCCGATCGAGCCCATTCGACTGAACTTGTCACTGTCATCTATAAATAGAACACTTAACCTTCATTTTCACCTTTCACTCGGACCTTTCGCTCTCAAGCTTCCAGACGCAATCCAAGGCTATTTTGTAAGCGTTTTCACCTAAATCTTCGTTAATCTTCATCTTTATGCACTTCTACTCCATCTTTTTCATCAAAATCACACGAACACTTCAACTTTTCCTCGAAAACAAACTGATTTGGACCTCTTGAAGGTGGTTTCCACTCGGTTGCTTATGCAAACTGTTGTGGAGCACCATTTAGCCAAGATTGGTTCCAGATCTAAAGGATTTTCACAATTTTTATACAAGATCTAAAGGATCTTCACATTTTTATACCAGATCTAAAGGAATTTCACATGTTTCCAGCTCAGATCTGATGAACCTTCACGTCTTAGAACTTATTTCCGGACTTTTCTTCGATTTTTACATAAATAACGATGGAACCGGTACTTAATCAGACTCTCGACTCGTTCCATAGTCGAGAGCCAGCTTGAAAACGGAATTCCACCGGAGAGATGGACCGATTAACGGGTCGAACATGAAACTTCACCAAGAACAGCTCGTCTGTCCGATGGGGTGGTACCCATCCGACCGAATGAACTTGGTTTAGTATGTTTCCGTTGTTAGACACGTCGTCACGCCGTCTCCATTAACTCAAACTTTTTACTTAGAAAATTTTACGAAACTTCAAACACCGACTATCTATCCGAATGGCCATCCGATCGGATGACCATCCGACCAGATGATCTGCCTATGATAACACTTATTGTTTACTTTTTGTAGGACACTTTGATCAGAACATAGAAAACTTTAACAGTTCGCAAACACCCACTATTCGAATGCCCATCCGTTCAAATGGTCATCCGCCGTTCGAATGGCAATCCGCCCGGATGACCATCCGTCCGGATGACCACCCGTTCGGATCACCTGTTAAACACTTATCTCGCTCGATACTCTGTTTCCAACCGGGTCAGCACTTAGAGGACTTATGATCTGTTCCCCCACGCAGGTTGATCCAGTGCTCCCTTCGATACAAATAAACTGTGTTTAGGATCTAAGAACCCACTGTGAGTATACTCGATCCCCTTTTGTTTTAAACACTTTTGGATACAACATGGATTCTATATAAACGCACGACACTTGAAACTTGTTTATAACATACTCTATCCACTGTTAAACATGAAAACATGATACTTGTGATACCTATGAGTCTTATGTGTTATGTAAACGTTGAATCTTATGTTTAGCCACCTTGACAAATATAGCGCTATAGGATTAAAGCACCGCCCTTGAGTCTTGGAGTATTGTCGAGTCAAATATGTTAACCTCCCGTTATTCTTTTGGGACAGGCAAAATTAACGTGTTGGAAACTTAGGTTAACATATTGTTAACGTTAGCTTAACATGTTGAAACTTGTAATATGTTATTCATAATGGATATGAGGAACCACATTTAAACTATTTATGCTATGTATCAAACTTGTATACTCGCCAACATTTTTGTTTATTTTATTTTAACACATGTTGCCGGTTGATAAGTTTGGACGTTGAAAAATCAAGCTATGGTGACTTTAGATACACACCTTAGAAAAACAATATTTTGAATATGTTTGAAATTTTGATGATGTTTTGATACAATTTTGATCGTGTGTTTGGTTGTATGACAATTTAAGTTTATTATGAAATTTTGATTAATCTATATCGAAACGAGTAGCGTTATGATGCTTTGAGCGATTTGTTCGTCCTGCCCCGATGTTTCCGCCATCGGTTGGGGTGTAACAGATTGGTATCAGAGCCATAACTATAGGGAATTAGGAAAAGTAGGAATGCTTTTACCTAGTCTATAGTTTAGGAAAATTCTCACTATGTGTTCTTTAAAACTACTTGCATTCTCTCTTAATTGTTTCTATTTGTTCTCTTTGGTCTTTAATATACATGCCTTTCCTAAGGCTAACACAATACACACTTGAATGCTTTGAAGACACTCTTGTAACACAATCGAAACGATTCATCAAAAGAGGGGTGATTCCCGCCTTTGGTGATGACTTTCACTCCGCTATACTTTGTATTTCGCACAAAATTTACCCTCAAGTTAGGAGTGATATCCAAATCTGGAAGGAAATTTCCATCTCTTATTCTAGTGGTCTTATCTTTTGATAAGTACCAACCGTATTAGGGTACGATGTTACCAAGTTAGAGGTGAAACTCGCATCTTGATAACTAGTCCCACCCTTCGATTTTCAATCTCGCCAAAGTTTCGAATTTCCCCAATCGATTAAGGACGTGTAGTAACTGGAAGGACAAATATCATTAGTCACTATTGATGAGAATATTTGTCTATTAGGCCGAAGCACGTTTCTTTAATTCGAAAAATGACTTCGATTCACTTTGGAATAGTCGACGTTTCTCTACCCGAAACAATCCTATGTTTTATGAGCCTCTCTTTTATGTTATCTTGATTATTATGTGGTTTTATTCTTATGACTTCGCTCGTTTCAGAATCGTTACACACTTCGCACGTATCTTCGCAATCTAAAACAATAATAATCCCTCGTGAACAAATTAAATTTATGATGCTTTCGTTATTCTATGTGATGCAATGTGAAAACTTGTTATGCTATGTGAAACATATGCACTATGTGATACTATTTGAAACGTTTATATGTTATGTGATGTACTCTGTGATACGAATCAATTTAACAAAGACGTTACGATCGAGTTTCATCTATTCTCTGTTTGAATCTCTAGATGTCATCTAATCGTCTTTCCAACAAAAGGTCTAAGGCCAACACCCAGAAGAAGATGATGTCTTTTATGGCCGACCAGATTGCACGCATTGTTCCCAAGATTGTCATTGAAATCCAGGGATCAAACACTCCTCCCTCCTCTGTTGACTCGAAAGCGGTCCAACCTAAGCCTGTGAGCTTCAACTACAAGCACTTTGTTTCCTGCAACCCTAAGCCTTTCACGGGCAGTGATAGGGTGACTGTGATGCTGGAATGGTTCGACAACATTGAGGTTACTTTCATCAACAGCGAGTGCCCTGAGCATCTTAAGACTAGGAGTGCTACTGGTGTTTTCCAAGGCCGAGCTTTGGAATGGTGGACCAATGAGAGAAACATCCGCTCCAATGATGAAGCCTATGCTTTACCGTGGGCCGAGGTTCGGGAACTGATGATGCTTGAATTCTGCCCTCCTCATGAGTAACAAAAGCTTAAGGATGAGTTATGGCATCTGAAACAAGTTGGTGATGACAATCTGGCTTATACTACTCGTTTCAAGCAACTCAGCATAATCGTGCCTCATCTGGTGTCCATTCCTAAGCGCATGATCACGAAGTACATTCATGAGTTACCCTCTGCCATGCGTGACTCCATTGAAGCAGCTCAGCTAGACTACATCGAAGAAGTTTACCGTCTCGCAGCAAGCTTGAACAACAACCGTGTTCGTGATAAACAGTTTGGCACACCTGCCCCCTCGAAACCAGCTTACCAGATTACCCAGCAATCAAGTGGCAGCAAGAATAAGAAACGAAAGTCTCAAAATTCTGGCTGCAATGGGATTGTACCTGCTGCAAATTCAAACCCTGCTCCCCTGAGAACACCAAGAAGTCATACACTGGGGTTCATCCCAAGTGCGACACCTGTCACTATCATCACCCTGCTAACTCTGCTTGTCGCCACTGTACGTCATGCAACCGTTATGGGCATAACACCGCTTACTGCCGTCAGACCAACCAAGTTCAGCAAGTTCCCCAGAACCCCAAACCAGCAAACAATGTTCGAGCCTGCTACAAGTGTGGTGATACCACTCATCTCCGTCCTCAATGCCCTTAGTTGAATCAAGAGCAGCCACAGCAGCAAGCTCCACGAGGACGCACTTTCAACATCAACGCTAAGCAAGCTCAGAATGAGAATGACGTCGTTAATGGTACGTTTCTCATTAATAATCTCTACGCTTCGATCCTATTTGATACTGGTGCGGACAAAAGCTATGTGTCTGTTGAATTTGAATCTTTGTTAAATTGTACACGCTCTAAACTACCTAAGTCGTTCTCTGTTGAGATTGCCGATAGTAAGTCTATTTTAGTTGACTCTATTCTCCGTGATTTTCTTCTGACTCTTAACGATCACGTTTTCACTATTGACCTCATACCCATGCAATTGGGTAGCTTCGATATCATAGTAGGCATGGATTGGTTGCGTAAGAACCATGCTGAAATCGCTTATCACGAGAAGTACGTTCGTTTACCTCTCCCGTCTGGTGATACTTTGCACGTCTACGGAGACCGACCTTCTAGAGGACTGAAACTGATGTCATGCACTCAAGAGAATAAATGCTTACGTAAACAATACTTTGCCTTTTTATCCCACGTAGTGGAAGAAAAGGGCAAGGGAAAGAACGTAAGTGACGTTCCAGTAGTGTGCGATTTCCCTGATGTCTTTCCTGAAGATCTTCCTGGTTTTTCCTCTACCTCGATCTGTTGATTTTCATATCGATCTTATACCTGGTTCGACACCTGTTACCAAGGCTCCCTACCGACTTGCACCCTCTGAGATGCAAGAGTTATCTAGTCAACTGCAAGAACTACTCGACAAAGGTTTTATACGTCCAAGTACCTCACCTTGGGGTGCTCCTGTGCTATTCGTCAAGAAGAAAGATGGTTCATTTCGCATGTGCCTTGACTACCGTGAACTTAACAAACTCACCGTCAAGAATCGTTATCCTCTCCCTCGAATCGATGATCTATTTGACCAACTACAATGTCACACCCCAACCGATGGCGGAATCATCGGGGCATGGCACTGAGCGAAACAGGTTGTCCAGAAGTTTCCATAACAATTATCATCACTATTCAGTTTAAATAACACGTCCCATACCGTGTCCCAAATAACAAACAAATTATTACAGATAGCAACTAGTCAAATATTCCGTTCCGACAACTCAGATTTAAATAAGACAAATAAATATTGTTTAAATGCTCCTAAAGACCCAGCCTGACAAGATCTAAAGACAACTATGCTCTAGTTGCTTTTCCCTGACAGACAACTATTTATTGGGGGCCTCTAGAGCTTTATTCTAGCCTCGCTTTCCTAGCAAGAAAACATCTTAAACACCTGTCACATACGTTAAAATAAAGTCAATACATATAATGTAAAGGTGAGCATACAAGTTTGATAATAGCATATATAGTTCGAATAGATTACGCATAACCAGCACGTACACAGAGGAAAACGAAGCATGTTAATTATCGACATGGATCTATCGATACCAATGACTGCAGGTTGACTGTCCGAGACAAGTTCGCAATACATGATTACCACCTTAATCCATGCAAGTAATTGTCCTTAACAACCCCCGTGTGAACGGGTGCTGAGTCCAAACTTTAGTACTACGTCGTTAAGGCAGGTAGACAGCATTCCACGTGTAAACACAATCAACAAGCATTCATTTAGTCACGTAATACATGCATAATCGGTTAGCGTTCAAATAGTTTGAGTAGTGTGTTCGATTGTGATTTTGATAAGTGACGTATGTAACACCCAAAAGTGCTAAAAGCAAAAAGGGATCGAGTATACTCACAGCGATTGGTTGATGGATTGAAGGGAGCGCTTGAGAGTAGGGTTAGCCTGAATAGTTCGATAGCATAACGGTGAATACACGTAAAATGGAAACAAGTATAAGTGGGTCGAACAGCCTGGTCGATCGAACAGCTGGTTCGATCGAACGGGTTGTTCGTTCGGCTGGACAGTCCGTTCGGACAGTCTGTTCGATCGGCCGGTAGGCCCGATCGGCTGGACCGTTCGAGTGGATTGTTTCTTCCTTTGAGTAGGATGTGTTTGTGTATGATGGTTTGACCTTTTGAAGTTTTCGTTGTAGTATTTGAGAACACTGAAGTGTTCTTACCTTTCAGGTCGATCGATCGAACGGTCTGTTCGATCGGCCGGCTTAACCGATCGGTCAGGAACTTCAGTAGTAATCCTCAGCAGGATGTCACTTGATCGAACAACATACTCGATCGAACAACATGCTCGATCGGGTGGCATTCCAATACGTCCAATGAGTTGAAAATCGATTAAGGGTTGAAGCATAGTATCTCATGATCCGATGAGTAATGTTATCAAACGGTTCGTTCAATGCTATACTTCATGAAATTGTCAAGGTGCGGGGCCATATGCTAGCCGATCGGCTGGCCTGGTCGATCGGCTGGCATGTCCGATCGGTTGGGCTGTTCGTTCGAACAGCCTAACCGTTCGGCCAGCATCCTGACCTGGTTGGCCTGTTCGTCTAACACTTGGCTGTTCTGATTTCTTGACGTTATATTGAGGTAGTTTGACATCAAGCTGAACTATGGAACCTTCGTTCTTACTTGTTTCCCCTGCTTGGACAGGAATCACCCAAATCCGGCCAGTGAACGGTTCGGAACGGCAGTTTAACGTTTAACCCGAAGTCGGTGAACCTCGTAGATAGAATCCGAATCTTGAACCACATAATCATTAGAATGATTAGAGAGTTGGCTCAAGCTCCGTTTCTACCGGTTTGAAGGCATTGAGTGTAAAAGAGTTGAAAGAAAGTTGGAATTCCTTCTTTCAATCCTTCACATCATGTAAATGTTCAGATCTGTGATAGATCTTAGCTTGTTTATGTGGAAATCGGTTAGATCCGAGCTATTCATGGTGGATTGAGGCCAAAACATGATGTGCTTGAAGAACACCATGATGACATCATCCTAGAATGCTTAGATCTTGATGATTTCACGGTTAGAAATCAAGATTTGAAAGATAGAAAGGTGTAGGAGCATGTTTTGATCAAGAAAGTACAAGATTTAGGATGAAAACTTACCGGAATCGGAAGAAATCTGAGAAAAGGTGAGGAGCACGAGCTGGTCGGTCAGAGAGTTTCCAAAAGTGGAAAGAATGACAATGACAGCCCTATTTATAGGCTCCAAAAGAGGAAAGGGCTGGCCGATCAGCCAGGCATCCCGATCGGACAGCCTGCTCGATCGGACAATCCGTCCGATCGGCTGGGCTGTTCGATCGGCTGACAGCCTGATCGATCCATAGCCTGGTTCGATTGTTCGGTGCGACGATTTTCGATATTTTGATTTTGATTGAAGGTGATACGAGTACGAGAGAGTTTCCTATTCAAATTACTTTCAGTCCCAACTACTATATCTAACATACAATCATCTATATTTCACCCTATCCTTACGTTACCATTCGTCATAATTCGATTTCGATTGCATTCGATTTGAGTTTTGAGTTTTCAATTCGAGTTTCGATTGATTCGATTGATCACCACACAAAACATAAAGTAAACACGCACATGTAACACATAAGGCACACACACACGTATAACAACAACCAAAGTTCGCGTAATTCGAGATTCGAGATCGATGATGGTTAGATCGGTTTGATTGCTGATTAGTTCGCTTTATCACATTGTTACTTCCTACTATTCACAGTCGATAAGCGGTCGCATTGATTAAACATTCGATTACTTCGATTTATTCTGATTAGCAACACTTACTCCACATAATACAAATCATAAAATAGACTAATTATAGTCAAAGAAGTCAAAGTTGACTTGGACTTTGATTTTGACTTTGACTTTGACATTCGAAAACACGGGGTGTTACAACCTCCCCTTGTTTAGGGAATTTCGTCCCGAAATTAGGCTGAAAGCTGCACAGCACCGTGAACTACCAAGTTGACACTCTAGATCTTTATTTGAACAACTGCGGGTACTTGGCCTTCATGTCGCTTTCGAGTTCCCAAGTGAACTCCGCGCCACGTTTGCCTTCCCATCGGACTTTCACGATAGGGATGCGCGAGCGCCTGAGTTGCTTGGTTTGGCGATCCATGATTTCGACAGGCTTTTCCACGAAGTGTAGCGTTTCGTTGACCTGAAGATCGTCGAGAGGTACAATCAGATCATGATCAGCTAGGCACTTTCGGAGGTTCGACACATGGAAAGTTGGGTGGACGTTACTGAGTTCCTCCGGTAGTTCGAGTCTAAAGGCGACTTTTCATATCCTTTCCAGAATCTTAAAAGGTCCAACATATCGAGGTGCTAGTTTCCCTTTCTTTCTGAATCTGACCACACCCTTCCAAGGTGATACCTTTAGGAGTACGTAGTCGCCAACGTCAAATTCAAGGGGCTTGCGTCTTCTATCGGCGTAACTTTTCTGTCTATCCCTGGCTTTCGACACGTTGTCTCGAATCTGGAGGATTTTGTCAGTCATTTCTTGTAGTAACTCGGGACCGGTTAATTGCGAGTGACCGATCTCGTGCCACACAATAGGCGAACGACATCTTCTTCCATATAAAGTCTCGAATGGTGCCATTTGTATGCTGGCATGATAGTTGTTGTTGTATGAGAATTCGACTAACGGTAGGTATTTGTTCCAACTACCACCGAAGTCTATAACACACGCTCGGAGCATGTCCTCAAGAGTACGGATCGTTCTTTCAGTCTGTCCGTCAGTTTGAGGGTGGAATGCAGTACTCAGGTTAAGCGACGTACCAAGGGCCGCTTGAAACGTTTCCCACAATCGCGAAGTAAACCGAGCATCATGGTCTGAAATGATGTCACGAGGCGTACCATGATTACAAATGATCTCGTCGGTGTAGATTCGGGCTAGTCGTTCTACCTTGTAGTCTTCCCATATTGGTAAAAAGTGGGCTGATTTGGTCAGACGATCAACTATAACCCAAATGCTGTCGTGACCTGATGGCGTGGGCGGAAGTTTGGTTATGAAATCCATAGCTATACTCTCCCACTTCCATATGGGGATCGGAGGTTGTTCGAGTAAGCCAGAAGGTCGCTGATGTTCAGCCTTGACTCTCGCACAAGTCAGGCAACTTCCAACATAAAGAGCGATATCCCGTTTCATACCCATCCACCAGTACTTGTAACGAAGATCCTGGTACATTTTATCGGCACCGGGATGAGTGGAATACCGGGATTTGTGGGCTTCGTTCATTATAATCTTTCGCAAATCGGTCCGCTTAGGGATCCAAATTCGGTTCAGATAGTAGAATATCCCATCTGCCTTGCTTACCAGTTGAGCTCCATCGTGGTAGATTCTCTCCTTCTTCAAGGTACGTTTGTTAAAACAAGCATGCTGGGCTTCGAGGATGAGAGTTCGAGGTTATGCTAGGCTTGGGTATTGCGAATACTGAGCAAATAACTCCGTCTGCTGAGTGCGTCGGCTACAACATTTGCCTTGCCCGGGTGATAACGAATCTCACAGTCATAATCGCTAAGAAGTTCTACCCACCGGCGTTGACGCATGTTAAGTTCTTTCTGATTAAAGATGTGTTGTAAACTCCTGTGATCGGTGAAGATCGTACACTTGGTACCATACAGGTAGTGTCGCCAAATCTTTAATGCAAAAACAACTGCGCCTAGCTCGAGATCGTGGGTTGTATAGTTCTTCTCGTGGATTTTGAACTGACTAGATGCGTAAGCTATAACCTTGTCACGTTGCATGAGAACACAACCAAGACCAAGGTTGGAAGCATCGCAGTAGACAATGAAATCGTTGTTTCCATCTGGCAATGTGAGAACAGAAGCATTGCAGAGCTTGCGTTTAAGGGTTTGAAAAGCAGATTCTTGTTCAGTTCCCCAAACAAAAGACCTGTCTTTATAGGTAAGAGCGGTAAGCGGCACAACGATCTTAGAGAATCCTTCGATAAATCGTCGATAATAGCCCGCTAGTCCGAGAAAAGAACGAACTTTAGACGGGTTCTTTGGCGTAATCCAGCTTTTCACTGCTTCAATCTTCGCGGGATCAACATGAATACCCTGACTATTCACGATGTGACCAGAAACTGAACCTCCTCCAACCAGAATTCGCACTTGGAGAACTTGGCATAGAGTTGGTTCCCCTGGAGTAACTCGAGAACCAAACGTAGATGTTGCGCGTGTTCGGCTTTCGATTTGGAATAAATCAAGACATCGTCTATGAACACGATGACGAAACGGTCAAGGTAAGGCTTACACACGCGATTCATCAGATCCATAAAAACCGCGGGTGCGTTGGTTAAACCAAAAGGCATAACAACGAATTCGTAGTGGCCGTATCGAGTTCGAAAAGTGGTTTTGGGTATATCTTCCTCTTAAATGCGTAGCTGATGATAACCTGAACGTAGATCGATCTTCGAGAAGCACGATGCGCCTTGTAGCTGATCAAACAAATCGTCGATTCGAGGTAGGGGATAACGGTTCTTGATGGTCAGCTTATTCAATTCCCGATAGTCGATGCACATCCTGAACGAACCATCCTTCTTTTTGACGAAAAGGACTGGTGCGCCCCAAGGAGAGGTGCTCGGGCGAATAAAGCCTTTTTCAAGTAAATCCTGGAGTTGGTTTGAGAGTTCCCTCATTTCGGATGGAGCGAGTCGATAAGGGGCTTTGGCAACGGGTTAGCTCCAGGAATAAGGTCGATACGAAAGTCGATATCACGACTTGGCGGTAGCCCGGGAAGGTCATCAGGGAACACCTGAGGAAATTCACGAACCACTGGGACGTCTTGGACTTCAACCTTCTTTTTCTTTTCCTTCTCTGCTACTACAATGTTGGCCAAGAAAGCACTGTATTCCTTGCGGAGATACTTGCTTGCTTGGACGCATGACATGAGCTTGAGGCCTTTCGAAGCTGTTTCACCGTACACACATAATAGATCACCATTTGCGAGCGAGAATCGAATCATCTTTTCGAAACACACAACTTCAGCATGGTTTTCATGAAGAAAGTCCATGCCTACTATGACGTCAAAACTTCCGAGTTGCATGGGAATAAGGTCGATTGGGAAGATGTGGTTGTTGAGCTCGAGGGTACAATCACGAAGAATAGAGTTAACTGCGACGGTTCTTCCGGTAGCAACTTCGACTTCGAATGACGAAGGGAGATAAGAACGCTTACGACTAAGGAGCTTCTCGAATTCAAACGATACAAAGCAGTTATCGGCTCCAGTATCAAACAAACATGATGCATAAATACCATTCACAAGGAACGTACCATTAACCACGTTGTTGTCAGCATGGGCTTGACGGGCATTGATGTTAAAGGTTCTGGCACGGGCTGCTTACTGTTGTTGTTGGGGTTCTTGTTTCACAACCCGGTTCGGGCACATGTTTGCAAAGTGGTTAGGGTCACCACATGCAAAGCAGACTCGAGCATTGACCGCGGGTGCTTGAGCTGCAGGTTGGCCTTGAGGGGCTGGAAGTAGAGCTTGATGAGCGGCGGCTTGAACTGGGGCTTGACGGGGACCATAGCGACAATTCGCAGTGAAATGCCCGTAGAGGTTGCAGTGGGCGCAAAAACGACAGGCGATTCCCACCGGATGATGATATGAGCATGTCGGGCAGAGCGGGTGGGGACCTGTGTAAGCGCGCTTAGCTGCCGTCGCATTGATCACTGGAGCTTGTCGGTGGTGAGACTACTGCTGAGCCTGTACGGCTTGCAGAGGGGCAGCAGTCGTTGCCACATCACAGTTCTTGTTGCTGGAGCTGTTGTTGTTGTGCTTCTTCTTTCTTCTTGATGACTTGAAGGGTTGAGCAGTGGTGGTGTCGACGGTCGATGTGGTGGTGGCTTGGTGCAGAGACTTGGTATGCTTATCCCAAAAACCAGACTTTACCCGCTTGTCATTGATCTCGGCGGCAAGCAGATAAGTCTCTTCAATCGATGATGTCTTGGCGGCGTGAACATAATCGGCAACACAGTCGGTTAGAGCTCGAATATACTTCTTGATGGCCATGTCTGGTGTCTTGAGTTGATCGGGACAAATGATGCTGAGCTGTTTAAAGCGTGCAGTCAAGGCAGCGTTATCTCCATCCTTCTGCTTAATGTTCCAAAACTCGTCCTCCAACTTTGGCGTTCATGGGGAGGGAAGAATTCAACCATCATGATGGCTTTCAGCTCCTTCCATGTCAGCTCATAAGCTGCATCATTCCCGCGTTTGTTTCGTTCGGCCGTCCACCAGTCTAGAGCTCGGGACTGGAAGACGCCTATAGCATTGAGGCTGCGAAGATTTTCTGGACAGTCGCTTTGGCGCAGAGTGACTTCGATAGAATCGAACCATTGAAACATAGCTGTTGGGCCATCTTCTCCGGTGAATTCCTTTGGTCCGCATGCCTTGAACTGTTTAAAGCTGAAACCAGTCTTGTTGGTATCTTTAGGAGCATCGATTCGCGACTCCTCAGACGATTTGCTGGCGTTTTCAAAGACATCGCTCACAGCTTTTGCCACACTCTTGGCAATGATAGTAGCGAGACGCCTGTCTCTCTTCTCTTGGCGAGTAAGTGGGGTTCGGTGTCCAGATGACGACATGGTCTGCAACAGACATCGTCGTAGGTCTCAGACACAAAAATCGAATCTCACCTCACACGTCTACTACTTACTAAAGCTTAGAATCACGTCGAGACATGCATCACATAATCACTTAAACACAAATTCACATATTCACATAATCACAGAAGCACATAAGCACGTAGGCACGTAGAGCACAGAGACACCTAAGCACAAAAGCACATATACATTTAATCACAGATGTAGTCAGAATACAGAAACCTATCATTCAAAGCTCGCGAGTCGTTCGTATATAGCGATTGCGTATAGTATATCGAATAGTATCGTATAATCGTATAACATGTCGAGTATAGTATAGTATAGCGTATATCGCAGCATAGTATTGCCTAAGTTCGTAACGACTTGTTAGCGTGTTGAGATAGAAGAGCAATGCGAATCGTGTGTGTCGATCAAGTGATAGCAAAAATCGAGTGAACATCAAGATTAAACACATAAACAGGTAAACACACATAAAATACGTAAAATCGACGAATTGTCAGAGTCTGCGGTTGCGGGTCAGAATCGAAACACATAGAATCGAGAAGTAGATTGTCTGCGGCTACTAGACATCGACTATCCAAAGCGATTCGACTATTCGCAGTAGACTTGTCGTCACTTTTCGACTTTCAGGTTCGTGTTTCTGCCTCGATTCTTGGGCATTCACACATATTCCCTAGGTTATACTCATGAGTTCAGGTCGTTGGAGTCCGTCGAGGCTTTGGTGAGATGAGTAAAAGTTGGAATAAGTTGCCAAGGTTCGGGTTTCACCCCTGGCTTAGCAATTTCTTCCTTGTTTTAGTAAAATTTGAGGAGATTATTCATCAAAATATGGATTTCACTCCTGATTTGGTATAATTTTCCTCGTTTGTTATCGAAAATAATGAGAAAATCACTGATAATTTGATAAAATCAGCAATGTTCAAGTGCAGTGATAGCGAAGAATATTAGAATATGGCACATAAGCTTGGTCTGTTGGTTCCTAACTATAGTCTAGGTCTCTAAGACAGCGACTAAATCGCTTGACTCTATTTGAAAGTTCGAGTGCAGTGATAGCGAAGAATATTAGAATATGGCACATAAGCTTGGTCTGTTGGTTCCTAACTATAGTCTAGGTCTCTAAGACAGCGACCCGGACTAGGTCGTGTCCTGCCTAATTCCCTATAGTTATGGCTCTGATACCAATCTGTCACACCCCAACCGATGGCGGAATCATCGGGGCATGGCACTGAGCGAAACAGATTGTCCAGAAGTTTCCATAACAATTATCATCACTATTCAGTCTAAATAACACGTCCCACACGATGTCCCAAATAACAAACAAATTATTACAGATAGTAACTAGTCAAATATTCCGTTCCGACAACTCAGATTTAAATAAGACAAATAGATATTGTTTAAATGCTCCTAAAGACCCAGTCTGACAAGATCTACAGACAACTATGCTCTAGTTGCTTTTCCCTGACAGACAACTATTTGTTGGGGGCCTCTAGAGCTTTATTCTAGCCTCGCTTTCCTAGCAAGCAAACATCTTAAACACCTGTCACATACGCTAAAATAAAGTCAATACATATAATGTAAAGGTGAGCATACAAGTTTGATAATAGCATATAGAGTTCGAATAGATTACGCATAACCAGCACGTACACAGAGGAAAACGAAGCATGTTAATTATCGACATGGATCTATCGATACCAATGACTGCGGGTTGACTGTCCGAGACAGTTCGCAATACATGATTACCACTGTAATCCATGCAAGTAATTGTCCTTAACAACCCCCGTGTGAACGGGTGCTGAGTCCAAACTATAGTACTACGTCGTTAAGGCAGGTAGACAGCATTGCACGTGTAAACACAATCAACAAGCATTCATTTAGTCACGTCATACATGCATAATCGGTTAGCGTTCAAATAGTTTGAGTAGTGTGTTCGATTGTGATTTTGATAAGTGACGTATGTAACACCCAAAAGTGCTAAAAGCAAAAAGGGATCGAGTATACTCACAGCGATTGGTTGATGGATTGAATGGAGCGCTTGAGAGTAGGGTTAGCCTGAATAGTTCGATAGCATAAGGTGAATACATGTAAAATGGAAACAAGTGTAAGTGGGTCGAACAGCCTGGTCGATTGAACAGCAGGTTCGATCGAACGGGTTGTTCGTTTGGCTGGACAGTCCGTTCGGACAGTCTGTTCGATCGGCCGGTAGGCCCGATCGGCTGGACCGTTCAAGTGGATTGTTTCTTCCTTTGAGTAGGATGTATTTGTGTATAATGGTTTGACCTTTTAAAGTTTTCGTTGTAGTATTTGAGAACACTGAAGTGTTCTTACCTTTCAGGTCGATCGATCGAATGGTCTGTTCGATCGGCCGACTTAACCGATCGGTCAGTAACTTCAGTGATAATCCTCAGCAGGATGTCACTCGATCGAACAACATACTCGATCGAACAACATGCTCGATCGGGTGGCATTCTAATACGTCCAACGAGTTGACAAAAATTAAGGGTTGAAGCATAGTATCTCATGATCCGATGAGTAATGTTATCAAACGGCTCGTTCAATGCTATGCTTCATGAAATTGTCAAGGTGTGGGGCCATATGCTAGCCGATCGGCTGGCCTGGTCGATCGGCTGGCATGTCCGATCGGTTGGGCTGTTCGTTCGAACAGCCTAACCGTTCGGCCAGCATCCTGACCTGGTCGGCCTGTTCGTCTAACACTTGGCTGTTCTGATATCTTGACGTTATATTGAGGTAGTTTGACATCAAGCTGAACTATGGAACCTTCGTTATTACTTGTTTCCCCTGCTCGGACAGGAATCACCCAAATCCGGCCAGTGAACGGTTCGGAACGGCGGTTTAACGTTTAACCCGAAGTCGGTGAACTTCGTAGATAGAATCCGAATCTTGAACCACACAATCATTAGAATGATTAGTGAGTTGGCTCAAGCTCCGTTTCTACCGGTTTGAAGGCATTGAGTGTAAAAGAGTTGAAAGAAAGTTGGAATTCCTTCTTTCAATCCTTCACATCATGTAAATGTTCAGATCTGTGATAGATCTTAGCTTGTTTATGTGGAAATCGGTTAGATCCGAGCTATTCATGGTGGATTGAGGCCAAAACATGATATTCTTGAAGAACACCATGATGACATCATCCTAGAATGCTTAGATCTTGATGATTTCACGGTTAGAAATCAAGATTTGAAAGATAGAAAGGTGTAGGAGCATGTTTTGATCAAGAAAGTACAAGATTTAGGATGAAAACTTACCGGAATCGTAAGAAATCTGAGAAAAGGTGAGGAGCACGAGCTGGTCGGTTAGAGAGTTTCCAAAAGTGGAAAGAATGACAATGACAACCCTATTTATAGGCTCCAAAAGAGGAAAGGGCTGGCCGATCAGCCAGGCATCCCGATCGGACAGCCTGCTCGATCGGACAGTCCGTCCGATCGGCTGGGCTGTTCGATCGGCTGACAGCCTGATCGATCCACAGCCTGGTTCGAGTGTTCGGTGCGACGATTTTCGATATTTCGATTTTGATTGAAGGCGATACGAGTACGGGAGAGTTTCCTATTCAAATTACTTTCAGTCCCAACTACTATATCTAACATACAATCATCTATATTTCACCCTATCCTTACGTTACCACTAAAAACCTATGTGGTCAAAGAAGCCAAAGATGCGCACCTAGGCACAAAAACGTCTGAACCTAAAAAACCTGCCCTCACCACCACCACCACCACCACCAACACCGGCCACCACCACCACCACTCACCATCACCTCTCACCACCACCACCACCACCGCCGGCCACCACCACCGGCCGCCACCACTACTCATAACCACCACCAGCCGCCACCACCACTACTCACCACCACCACCACCGGCCACCACTCACCGGCCACCACCACTACTCACCACCACCACTCACCGGCCACCACCACTACTCACCACCACCACCACCACCACTCACCGGCCACCACCACTGCCGGCCACCACCATCGCCGGCCACCACCACCACCACTCACCATCACCTCTCACCACCACCACCACCGGCCACCACCACTACTCACCACCACCACCACTCACCACCACCACCACTCACCACCACTACTCACCACCACTCACCACCACCACTCACCAGCTACCACCACCACCACTCATCGGCCACCACCACCTCTCACCAGTGATGTGCTAAAAGTGGTTAAATAAAAACTACTAAAATTAACCTAATCTAGACACTCTAAGCTTTAAATTTATAAACTTAGAGTCGATCTAAAACTAAACCACGCAACCGGCAAGTGTACCGATCAATGCAGTATAGCTACAGTAAGTCCGAGTATCGAACCCGCGAGACTCTCTAATTACGCTAACTAGACTCTATCTAGACCTAGACTGACACAGACTCTAACTGTTTAATTAGTTGGGGGGGGGGGGTACGGAAAATCTAAGGAAATCTATATTAAACTACTAAATTACCTAAAGCTAGACTAAAGACGAATGAGGACTAAGGGCTTTTCTTATATGGAGAGCGAGACCACCTAGACAAGAATCCTGGATTACTTTTAAAGAATTACCGATTAAGTTAAATGCATGAATTATGGAACCGGGATCTTAAAGTACTAAACCTATTAAGAACCAACTAAGCCCCTCGACCCTTCTCAAGGAGAAACCTGTGGAACTACCTAAGCTGTTAATCCTACCGGTTATTAGACGCCTTTCCAGTTGTCTAATTATTGTGTAAGTACCCTAATGTTGACCTATTCTTTTCCAATCCTAGATCTAGGGTAGTTTGAAGTAATTAATTTGACTTGATAGACTAATAAGACCGACAGGTAAACCAAGACATGACCTTTTCCAAGGACTATCTAAAGCAATTCGCCGGGTAAGACCTACCAATAGCCCCTCACTTCCCAGGTATTAGGACTAGTAGATCACTAAGACTTAGCAAATTATTATAAATTACTTCTAGGGGGTTATTGGCCAATTTCACCCTAAAGAGTTTAGGTTTTCTAACGTGATATAGACACTCACCGAAATCCTAAACCCTAATATGACTCTATGTTGTGATATAGACCGTCACTAAGAATCATATGAAGCAATTAATAACAATAAACCAAATCAAAGCATGCATATACCTCAAATCATTAAGACAAACTTCTTACTAAACACAATCAATCCATAAAAATCATGCAATTAACAAAAACGGTAAAAACTTTATTCAATCCATTCAACTAAGTCTAGGTGGCTTAAATGTTTAGCCAAGCATCATGGTCTCAAAAATAATAAAACAAGGTTTAAATTCAGAATTCATTGGATAAAACAAAGAAAATAAGAAAACTAGAAGAATCGGATAACTAAACCCGGTAATTCCTTGTTCTCCAAGCCTCCCGCTCTATCCCGATGATTCCGTAGCCTTGAATCTTGCGAAAGATGCTTCTAATTTTCAACTGATGTCTTCGTGCAAGTATATGCGGCTCTCAGTGCGTCTGATGTTCCCTCCAGCCGTGATGATGACTTCTCTGATGTCGACTAGAGCTGGATTAGGTCGCTTCCTCAACATTCATAATATCCCAAAATCTGTTGTTGGGCTTTAAGCCCTTATCGGCCCCCACTTCAAAAATATGCCTACTGTTCTCTTAATTCGGCCCAAATTCTATGAATCAAGTATATTATTCCTTTTTCAATAATATCTCATGCATCCAGAAAGGAATTAATATATATGGCTCATTCGTATGGACTAGGGTGTAATTATAGTTCACATATATTTGTTTCCATGGCCCATAATCATCATTCACTTCAAAATTAATATGGCAACCTTTGTTAGATAACGGGCTCGGCCCACTCACAGAAAATAGCTACGATTT
Source organism: Helianthus annuus (assembly GCF_002127325.2). Lineage (NCBI taxonomy): Eukaryota > Viridiplantae > Streptophyta > Magnoliopsida > Asterales > Asteraceae > Helianthus > Helianthus annuus. The sequence continues at coordinate 45,423,036 of NC_035445.2, read as the reverse complement.
TACTTCGGTCACTGGTATCCCACTCTGCCCAACTGGCTGGTCATTTCCATATTACTCATTTTTGTTCCACTTGCACCAGGACCTGGCAAAACACAAAATAATATAATATACTACTAAAACTAAATAAAAATAAACAAAATCTATACAATAATTATACAATTTATACGGGGCAAATATGTGTATTTTACCACTTATCAACCAGCACCACCACCTCTCACCAGCACCACTACCACCACAACTCACCGGCCACCACCATTACTCACCACCACTACTCACCACCACTACTCACCACCACCACTCACCGGCCACCCCCACTACTTACCACTCACCACCACCACTCACCGGCCACCACCACCGGCCACCACCACTACTCACCACCACCACCACCACTCACCATGCTCACCGGCCACCACCACCACCACTCACCACCACCTCTCACCGCCACCACCACTCATCACCACCACTCACCAGCCATGATTAAGCGGGTCAATAACCTAGTGTTATTATAAAACTCTAGCGAATAAACGTCCTATAAAACTTATGTTTTACGACTCAAATATCAAGTGTCATATTACTGTGTATTATAATAACACCATAATGATTAAGCGTCCTATAAAGGTTAAAGTTATAAGATCCTAGTGTCAAGTGTCCTATTATGTTATGTTATAATAGAACTCTAGCGAATAAGCGTCCTATAAAACTAATGTTTTATGACTCAAATATCAAGTGTCCTATTACGGTGTATTATAATAACACCACAATGATTAAGCGTCCTATAAAGTTTAAAGTTATAAGACCGAAGTGTTAAGTGTCCTATTAAGTTAAGTTCTAATATGACTTCGACTAGAAAAGGTCCTATAACATTGAACATTTATGACTTAACTACCACGTGTCCTATTAAGTTAAGTTATAATAGGACCTCAGATGATCAAGTGTCCTAATACAGTACCACATAATGGGACACTAACAATTAAATGTCTTATAAAGTACTTTATTAGAATCTACATTTCAAGTGTCATATTAAATTATATGATAATAGGACCCTAAAAAATCATTCATCATATTAAATAGTTTTTTAGGACACCGGTTTAGTAGAGTATATTATAAAAGGACCCCAAAAGTTCATTAGTCCTATTAAATAGTTTTTTAGGACCATCTTTTACAAGCGTCCCACAGAAAAGGTCCTAAAAAGCCATTTTTGTTGTAGTGTTAAATAAGCATTGTATAATGTAAAAGAAATTAAAATAAATGTACTAACATAAATTTAAACCACTCGCGTGTCGCGATGTGAACAGCCCAAGGGCTCGCGACGCGCCAAACAATGTTTTATCTAGAATTTCTATTTTTAGTCCCTGCATTTCCTTGTTAAATCCTGCATGCTCGTTTCTTCATTGTTCTTCCTCGTTTTTGCTCTTTTTACCCACCGGGACTTGCAATAAAATCAACTAATTATATACAAGCTAAAACACATAAAAACGACATCAAACTTATACAAAAATATATAAAATACAAAGCATAAATGAATGTGTTTTGCAACACATTAGAAGACTTGGCATATGGTGTAGATGAACATTTGGTTTGATGTCTTGTTTCGACATTGTTTCATTGAGATACCATTGTGTTTTGTGTTTATTGAGAATCCTATTGCGTGCATTAATTGAACAATGATTTCTTTTGTAATCCCAATACAGTCACGCCAGACAAAATGAATATAATCATATGCCTAAATTTTTGGAAGTGACAACAATGTAAGTGATCAAGCACAATATGTCACGCCAGACAAAATGAATATAATCATAATGCTTCAAAATATACAAGTAGTGAAGTTACATATCAATTCCAGTCTCTAGCATGTCAAAATCCTTTAAATCTAACTTGATCTTAATGTTTGTATTGCGTTAAGGGTTATGTAAATAGATATGCTATTAGTTGTTTGAATTTTCTCACGATAAGGGCTTCGTAATGGATATGCTATATTGTTAGTTGTATAAACCTTGTGAATTCATGTATTTTATGCCCCTATGTCACACCCCGATTTCCAGTGGGCCCGAATGGGTACAATCATGACGGTTGGATAACAGTTATCACAATATAATAATGTGCAGCGGAAGTATTGGATTAAAATTATTAAAATAAATCTTGAATATATGAAAGTAATTACAAACGTTCGATACAAGCCCACAAGCAGGATCCAAATAAACAGAGCTTTAGACATCATAGGCCTTAAGCTTCAGGAGTGCAAATTCCTTAGCCTTCATTCTAGCCGACCCGTAATCCCAGCCTATAATAAGGTTCGGTACCTGCTGTACAATCTTTTGAAAATACATCAGCCAAAGCTGGTAAATACAATTAACCGACTCTTTTAAAAATAGTTTTTCGAAAAGAGTTTATACGTATTAGAAAACCCGTAGGAGATCTTTTTAAATATATCTTGGGATTATTCTTGTTACGAGATTATATACTTGATTAACCCATTGGGTTGTCCGGACATGGTATCATTAACCCCCAATTACGATAATTATCAAGTAAATGGATTAAACCGTATTCTTACATTTTTGCGCAATCATAGGCGACTTACTTATGTAATAACAGTCCCAAGAGGCATATTTGTCGTCCCAGATTTACACTAAAATAAGTCAAGAGTATTTACCTTTTTGGTAGCTTCCAATCAACAAGAATATAATTGGCAAAAGCCGCAAGTCTAAGTATATTGACCAAAATCCGATTATCTGGGGGGGGGGTACTATTGTCTGGAATGAACAGATTTATTATCTGCTAGAATGTATACGGGTCAAAGGTAGTCCCTTTAGATATGACCCGATAGTTAAGAATAGGTTTGCTAGATTAAGCATATACCGAATAGAATGTGGTTTAACCCCAACAAGTACTAGGACTTGTATAATATGGGTAAACAATGTACATTCTGGATTTTGAGATCAAAACGGTAAGGTTAAACCCTTTTCGGTAAACTTAGGTAAACTAGTTACGTAAGTCTAACCGTACGCGTATAAGCGATGACGGGTAACCGGATGAGTCATGAACAAGTTCCATATGCCAATATACTTTAAACAAGTTATAATAATAGTAGGATATCAACTTGTATGCCCGTTAAGGTTTTAAAATCAAACTATGCCTCATAAGGGCGTTTTGGTAGTTTTACAATTTATAAAAGGAGCTTGCGAGTAAACTGATGTCATGGTCATAAACATTCTGTAAAAATGGTTTAATTATGATATCATATCAATAGGATATCAAATATATGTGTGGTTTATGCTTTCAGAACAAACTATGCATCGTAGGGGCATTTTGGTCATTTCACACATAGTTTTGAGACTTTATTTGGAATTCTGAGTTCATGACTTATACCTACTGTAAAAACATTTAAAATAGTTTATATAATCAGTAGGTAACAAGTCTTGGTTCATACATATGGTTTAAAACCATACTACGCGCCTAACCGGCGTTAATGTCGTTAAATGACGTTTTATGTGAAGGTTTATGAAATCTGATGTTATGACCAGCTTTGAATAGTTAAAATATTTTGTTTGTCATAACATATTAGTAAGCAAAAGGTTTGGCTTGATTATTACGCCTAAAACACATTTTATGTGCCATAAGGGCATTATTGTCATTTATTGGCATTGTATACGAAACTGAAGTTAAACTCAATTTACAATCTGACTTAGCATCCCAAATAATCCTAATTATAATATCATATCAGTACATGATGAGTTTTGTCAAGAATTTATGTTTAAAACTCAGTTTATGACCATATTATACACATCAAAATATTCTAAACATGTTTACTCATCAGTACATAACTTATTTACATGCTCATTTATATCTAAAACCTTATTTTTAAACAAAATGGCATTATAGTCAAAGTACGGCATAATAACGGGACATGCACATAAACTCAGATTCCTAAACCGATCGTGTAATATAACCTTATGGGGTTATTCTACATTGTATTACGATCATAATGGAACCTAAAATCAGTAGCATACGAGTCTAATTCGGTTTATAACCAAAAGTCAACGTAGAAGTCAAACTACACGACTTTCGGTTGCGAACCGACCCTAAAATGGGAATTGACGAGCCGAACATGTTTATACATGTTCTAATAATTATTACCGAGTTGTTTAAGTGATAAAACATATTTTAGAATACTTCTAAACTCATATCGCAATTTATTTTAAAAAATGACTTGTTGACTTTTTAAATAAATATTACGTTGACTCGTCAATTGACCAAACAAACGTGATTCTTAGGAGGTGCCCTTTTGAGGGATTAACACCTACCTAATTACGATCACGTAGCCATGTTTGTTGCGAACAATGGCTTGACCGTTTAAGGTCTAACTAAAAGTCAAAGCGTTTATCGTAAACGCTTGACTTTTCGGCTTTAAGAGCCAAATAAAATAACTAGCCATGAAAGGATCACTTACAAGTGGTCCTAGGGACCAAAGAACACTCAAGGAAAGTCCCCAATTGCTTAGGGTCCTCCAAGTTTGAGAGGTAGAGAAGAAAAAAATGAATGGTGCACTTTGAAAATGAAGTTTCAAGGCCGTTATATAGATTTTGAAAAAGAATAAGATCATGCCATGTGTTTAGGGAAATGGTGAGATGATTACAAATGTTATACTAGGTTTTTAAAACCATTAACAAGTCCATGGTATTGGTTAGATGGTTTAAATGTTATGTGTGGTGAACAAGTAATAATAATAATAATAATAATAATAATGATAATAATAATAATAATGATAATAATAATAATAATAATAATAATAATAATAATAATAATAATATGCCCATCATGACCAATATTAGGCACACCCGGGAGTATGACCGAGCATCATGGAGTTCCCGGTTCGTTTAAAAGGTCTCTCAAAGGTGTAGATTTACACGTTGACGCTTTTAGTCCTTTTAACGCACAAACTTGTGCGTATTATCGTTTAACGACATAAGAGCCTTATGTAGCCTATATCAGGCATTTCCGAGAGTATGAGCGCACATCATGATGCTTCGGGTTTGTTAAAAGGTCATTCAGAGGTAAGAATTAACATGTTGACACTTTTAACCCTTCTAACGCACAAACTTGTGCGTTTTATCGTTTAACGGAATAAAAGCCCTAAACAGCCGATATTAGGTATTACCAAGAGTGCAATCAAACATCATAACTCTCTGGATTCGTTAAAAGGTCAATCAAAGGTAAGAATTAACATGTTGACGCTTTTAATCCTTCGACGCGCAAACTTTTGAGTTTATCGCAAACGGTTTTGATTATCCAACTAGTGGCTTAATATGAGAACATGAATATCGTATAATGTCACTCAGAGGCTTAGTTTAAGCATGTTGACACTTTCAGTCCTTTTGTATTCAAAGTTTTAACTGTTTGGCAAAAGTAGTCCTTCCTTGTCAACGTTTGACATAAGTAGGATTAGGGACACGTATCGATACATTATTGGACATGATTTTACGAGGTGTTACACCCTATCTCACGTACAGAATGGAATCCTTCGAGGATGTGTTAGTGTTGTGATATGACATAGGGTATATCTCTTATGTGATAACACCATTGATCATCTTTCGCTTCTCTCTCTAACAGTTGTCTGACGCCTTTCCAGTGATGAAGTTGATGAACTCTGACACACACTCCTGCACCATCTCCTTCGCTTCCTTCGATATCTTCAGATCTAGTGGTGGGTTGTTGGGGACAGGCTTCAGATCTGGTGATAGTGGTTGTTGGGGGTGGTGGTAGGTTTGATGGTGATGCTTGCTGGTTTGTTTAGAGAGAGTTCAAAGTGTGTGAAAGTGTGAGAGTGAAAGAGAAAAGAATTATATTTGATCTTATTTTCTTTTATTTATATTATAAATAACTAAGTAAAAAGACTAAACCGCCCTTAAGTGAATAAACTTAACTGAAAATTTTAACCTTGTTAGTGCTAAAGGACGAAAGATGTACTGAATTTTCTTAATAAAGGATTGTGACTGTAATTATTGAAGTTAAAGGCTATTCATTGCAATGTGATACAAACATAAAGGATGAAAAGTGTAATTTACCCAAATAATTAACATTATATGTTTTATAAAGCAAGGTGTTCAACTAAAGAGATGTAAGGTGGTTGTTTTAACAAATATGGAGAAAAAGACCTAAATATATTGTGAGGGTTTGGATGGTTGATGCACGGTTCAACCCTAACATCGGTCGTGTTTGGTCCATGATCACCCCCCCTCTTTCTCTTCCACACTCCAAAATGTGTATCCATTGTAACAAGTGAAATTTGTTTTACATTTTTTTTTTCTTAAATTGAATTACCAAATGAAATCAATTGCAAATAATGGCTTCAACCAACAAAAGTGGATAAGAGCCATTTGATGTGTTCCATGTGATATATAACTAGTTAGTTTTAACACAATTTCAAACTTTAAACTTATAACATGGTAGGATACAATCACTCTCTACGATACACGAGGACAAATGTACCTACCGTTGGCTTACTATAGAAAGGGTAAGATACTAGGATTATCCAAGGATACAAGAGCTTTTGGAATCGCTAGTTGGTCAACGTCTAGTAAAATCCATAGATAGGGGGTATTTATAGTTGTTTTTATAATTAAAAGCTTTTGTAAAGAACATCAAAAGATAGATGTTTCATAACAATCACAATAAAGAATCACTTGGGTTTAATTTCCCATTAATGACGCACTCAATTCCTTAATTATGGACTTCCAAAAGATCGCTATCCAAAAGTAGAAATGACTCCGATTGAGGTTACCAAATTATACTTCTCTTTGGAAAGTTTCCACGGTCACTCGTCACATGACAACCACCAAAAGTCGTTCTATGAAGTAAGTGAATATGTGTATGTTCATGCAAAAGGTGAGAGGACCCCAATAATGGGCATCACACTCAACAATATTGAAAAGTTGCCATGATCGTTATCACATGACAACCACCATAATGTTTGAACTAGAATATTAAGTAAATTCCTTGAAAAGAGGTTTAGCACACTAACTACTATGGACCTCTTGATTTTGTGTTATCTTCTAAAGAGTAGTAGAAATGGATTAAACCAAGTTCTTGCATTTCGAGTATATAGTCTCTCCACATGAGGCAAAACTTCTAAAACCCAATATACTTCATAACTTTCAATCCCTTTCAAGTAGTTAACATGTTTTATACTACATAAAGATAACCAACATGATTTTTTGAATCAACCAACACAAAGTTAAATATTTTAAATATTTTAAAGGGTTCAATTTCATTGAATCAATGTCACACCCCACAAAGTACCACATAGGGAGTGTCCCTATTAGGCGTGTGACATACCAATAACGAGCCACCAATTACATTGAACCCATACAAGTTATAAACAAAATCCCCATTATTAATAAAAACATCTTCAACAAGTTTAAACGAAAATCAATAAGTTCAGCGGAAGCAAATAGTAAACAAAGTTAAACTGTTTCAAAACCAAAGTATAGTATCAAGAAATCAGTCACATAAATCCATCCTGTCGACCCATGACCACTCCAGCTACTCCAGACAGCAAGTTCCCCAAATCCAAGATACCTAACGACCTGCGAGCATGCAACAAGTGTATCAGACAACGCTGGTGAGTTCATAGTTTTACAAAAACGTTGGTTACCAAGTGTTTAGTTAATCCATTGAAGTTAATTCCGAAAGTAAACTGTAAACAATGTTGATAATACCCCAATACAAGACGGCTTCTGATGATTTTGCCCTTTCTCCAATGCTCCTATCAAAGCATTGGTCATGACTAGGTCATTAGTTCAACACCCGTCCTCCCAGGAACGGGGTGAGGTTGCCAAACCTAAGTAGCGCTACTAACTAATACCATGTTACCTTCCCGGTAACCAAACAACACGGAGGGACTTTAAAGGTGATAGGAAGAGTATATTATCCAACATTCCTGTTTTTACCCAAAAGACTTATCCCTTCCCAGGATACCCACTGACTGTCCCAACCACCGGGACGCATGCTCAAGAGATGAACTCACCTTGGTTTGCTCGGTAGAATTAATTACTTGACCACACTTAGTAAATCAAAGCCTATGATGTTCATATATACAACAATCAGTTTGCATCCAGGTTGATCACGTGGTCACACAAGAAAATTACCATAACACATATAATTAAGACATGTAGCATTCGTTCGAATCCTTTAAGTAGTTTCCATATCATGTTCATGTACCAAAATATCACCCGACCGATTTGTTTGGTGCTCATATATCATACACATAATACCATGCGACAAGTAATAGTTAATCATGTGATACGCTTATCCGTAACATACACCATAATCATAACATGTACAAGACATTCGAGACCTCATGGAAATTATATCACACACTTTTACTGTTTGCATTCGGCTATATGGTTCGCAACTATTCTCACCCGTATACTTACTGGGCCGTCACACCTGGCCTCGTGCAACCCTTTGACTACCCGGCCCAATATCACTACCTAACCCAATAAAACCTGCGATTAAGTGGTGTGGTTTAATCAAAGAGTGCAGCCCAAAAGCTAGTAGACTGCTAACATTGTGTAACCCAGCCGAGGCCCATAACATCTAGCCCGAAGGCTGTTTGCCCGGTATCAATGGACCCGCGATCCCGCTGCCAATCTGTGGCCCCGTTTTATTTATTTATTTATTTTTTCCCAGCCCAACGAATAAGATCCCCGGCCCACAGTCCATTGCAGTTTGGCTTGAGTTACTGGCCCAACCTAAACGACCCAGCTATGACTTGTACTAGTCCAGTTCTTGTCTAACTTATGCATCTATCAGTTTATCCAATCACATAACATCGTATCCAGCAATCTTGTAATCATAATAATTTCTTGTTTACCATCATTGTTTAATCATGCGCATATAAAGAGTATCATGAAGACCGTTTATTTTACAATCGCATAATCCTTAAATTAGATTGCAAACCACCGCTTATTAAAATCATATTAACAGCCTACCAACCAAACATGGTACCAACTAATCTCGATCATAGTCACCATCATCAAACCATCATATATCTTAAATTTCACTATAACAGTTTTCTATACATATGATTAGTTTAATCAGCATATAAGCAACATCAACTAAACATTCACTATTACACAACATGAAAATTAATAAATGAGAATCACTAACAAAACATCAACAACTTCCAAAACATGAACACACAGTCCTTTTAGTGAATTGTTTAATCATGAATTCATACTTGCAAGTATCCCACTAACCGAACAAACATTAATATTATACTCCTACTAGTTCATTGTTAACGAGATCCCCTACCAGTATTATACACCATCATATGCATTAATTAAGTATACTCATTATAGTTTGACTAGATCAAGACTACACACATGGGCATTCACTTTTATTCAAGGTTATCACTTTGTCAGACCACTTACTTTCAAATGTATTGGACCCCTAAAAGGTATTGATATATCATAAGCATTTTCTTGAATTTTGTGTATTTGGTGGACAATTTAATTTGCAATAAACTATGTATTATAATATCATGCAGTACTGATTTTTTTATATATTGTCATTCATACTAAACAAGTTAACGCATTGACTTAACATAAAACATAACAAGGGACACAATTAAGAAGTGGCATAAGACAACTAACCGAGAGGTTGTGAAGCAAATACTGCTTGGAACGGAGGGAGGGATCTCGAAGAAGGGGCTGTCGTCGTTTGTTTTGGTGTGAGTCTAGGGTTTGCCATATAAGTATCTTATATACATTGAGTTTACGTAACATGAAGGGAAGGAGGGGATGGGCCGAGTTTACTTAATGGTTGAAACGGCCCAATGAATGGTGTGTGAGCCAAGGGTAAATTTCCGTCGACCAAGAGAAGGAGAGAGTATGATAGGGTTCGCTACTTGTTTTCCTAATAATACGTAGCATATCTTTGATATATATGCATATACTTCACGGGTTAGGGAACAGATTTGGGCCAGGTTTACCATGTGGGCCGATATGAGAGACCATCCCACTAAGGAGTGTTAGTTTGTCCAAGTCTCATTGCTAGCTGGCCCACTCTCAACCTTGTTTGGGCTTTACATGGCCCGACCATGATTGTGGCATCACAAGGTGTGTTTTCGGGTTGGGCTCCAGGTACGTGGGCCGAGATGAAAGAATTAAGGAAATCTGACACACTCACAAGCATACTCGAATACGTTACACATTAGACACATTTATAAAAGTTACTAGCGTTTAACAGGATATTATAGTACGGAACATGTAACACATGGGAGAGAATTAACGAAGAGCTAGGATCACTCGTTTAAACGTTACAACCCTCGAAAGTTCGGGTTGTCACATCATCCCCAACTTGAAAGAAATTTTGTCCCGAAATTTGACAAGTAAGCACAGAAGAGTGAAGCGATAAAGACTCTAATTAAACTATATGTAATACTACACAAATAATAATCACAAATAATAATCAAACATTACGCGCAATCACTAAGCATCCAGATAATCGCACAGACACCACGTTAACCAAATTGTAAAACAGGATTGCGAGGTCAGTTGGGTGCCACATCATCCCCAACTTGAAAGGAATTTCGTCCCGAAATTCGCCAATGATATTGAAAGTTAGTCCCACCGTTTGAACAATCGGGGATAACAGAGCTTCACCTGATCTTGGCGTTCTCCCACCGCGAATTTCTACTATATCTTAAGCTTACCAGCTTCCCAAGGGGTTCAAGTACAAATCCTGGATCTGTGACTAGGTTCTCATTTCCATATACGTGTTTCTGGTTGCTAATATCCTACCTTGACTTTCCCACATGTCAAACTTCGTTCCCATGCGTGGATATCTGGGCCTTCAGGCCCGGTCACCCACATATGGTCTTCAGGTTTCAATGCATCCTATCAAAACTCGGGTGAATAGGATATCGAGGCCCATGTGCTTCGCCTACCCCACTTCCCTAAGCTGAGAAAGCTGAGAAAGCTGAGAAGACGTCCTCCTAATTTGGTTCCCAAGAGTTCACCGCTCCCCGCAGTGCTAACGAGGTTAAGGCTACGCAATCTTCGAAAATTCCGTGATGAATCTGTGATAGTATCCAGCGAATCCAAGGGATTGCTGTATCCCAGAAGGAAATCAGGATTTGCATAAGGTCAATTCTGAAATCCCACCTAACGATATGGAAGTAAACCAGGTAACTCTTCAGAAGACACGTCAGAAAATTCACGAATAACTGGAAGGTACTCTATCTTCCTTTCTTAAAGTGGCGAATCGGTGACAAGAGCTAGTATAGCAGAGTAGCCCTTCCGTAGATTCTTCTGGGCTTTCACGACTGTGACAATGCCAACAACGGCACCACTACGATGATCTTAAACTGATAAGGATTTCCCCACTGGGGAGAGGGAACACACGATTTTCTTTTTGTAGAGAATTTTCTGCTTGATACATAGATAACCAAGTCCATGTCAACGACCATGACAAAACTTACAAGAGTATTGGGAAGTAGGTCAATGTCGAACACTTGACCCACGAGATCAAGTTTACAACCAAAAAGAACATGAGAAGCTTCTATCGATTTACTATCAGTTAATTCTACTACATGCTTATTTACAAGAAAGGTGGGAGTCAGTCCTAACTGACGACTGAACCCTAAGGAACATAACCCCAATCGAAACAAGAGTCAAATAAAACAGAAGCAGAAAAAGATCATTCAAGAAGACGTACCGGTCTCAACATTGCCATCATTGCGAGTCTCCCCCAGTGCCAATAGTAAATACTCTTCCACGTGCTCCGTTCCCACCATTATTCCCATTGTTATCATTCCCAGCATTGTTGTTGTTGCCAGCACTCTGATTAAGCTGAGGGCAATCCCTCTTAAAATGACCCTCATCACCACACTGAAAGCACCCCTTCTGATTTCCCCGATTCTGTTGTGGCTGTTGCCTCTCCTGTTGCTGTGGCTGCTGCTGCGGCTGCTTTGGAAGCCAGACCCTGCAATCTTTAGCCATATGACCCACCTTGTTGCACCTATGACATACTCGGGTGCATGGCCCGCGATGGTGGAACATACACTTATCACACTTTGGTAGCTTTCCCGCGTAAGAACCCTGATTTGAATTATTGCTCTGATTCTGGTTCACAGAAGACGACTGGCTGAAGCTACGGTGGGTGTTGTTGTCTGCCCTTTTCTGAGGTTGGCTGGCACTGGTTGCTTTGTCAGTATCGTTCCATTTTCGCTTGTGATCGCTAGCAGGTGTGGTGGCTGTAGCAGTCGAGGTAGTAGCAGAAACACGTGGCGGCAAGTTGCCACGTTCGACCTCTTGGTCAGTAATCTTATGTGCCAAACGGACGATACGGGGCAGATTGTCTAAGTTTGCAGCAGTAACGTACCCCTTAACAGCTGGTGCTAAACCCTTGAGATACAACTCAATCCGCCGGGGTGGAGGTTGAGACATGTTAGGGCACAAAGTTGCTAAATCATTAGACCTCCTAGTGTATGCTTCAATCTCAGATCCCTCCATTTTCAGATTGTAGAACTCGTTTTCCAGTTTCTGAATCTCATCACGAGGACAATACTCCTCTCGCATCAACTCCTTGAAATCATCCCAAGTAGTGGCATTCGCCATCTCAATACCCAACATTTGTACTTGGGCATTCCACCAAGTTAAGGCACCATCCTCCAAAGTGCCTGTAGCATACTTCACACGGTCCCCCACGGGACAGTTGCACATAGCAAATACTGATTCAGCCTTCTCGAACCAACGCAAGAGTCCCACAGCCCCTTCAGTCCCACTGAAGGTCTGTGGTTTACAATCCATGAACATCTTGTACGTACAAGCAGGTGGAGCAGGTGGATTGTTTTGATTCGCGGGTTGACCTAAAACGAAGGAAGTAAGACGCACGGGTAAGATTCGAGTATACGACACAAGGATAGAAAGTAATTGGCACATATCGTACCAGCATGGTAAGCCGCTAGGGCTTCAGCTACACGAGTGTTGATCAAGTCGGTTAATTCGGCCTGGGTCATAGCAATGTGACCACGTCCACCACCTCGGCCTCCTCCGCGTCCACTCATGGTTCTATATCAGAGAAGGGAACAATCTTAAGGGTCGAAATTAGGTAAAAGTCAAGTATCACATTGAAATCTACAAACTACCAAGTTTACACACAATAGGGCAGAACCCTTCTCACGCTCATTAAGCCTCACTGGGATTTGCATGCACCTCGCGTTATTATTATGTGTGCACCCATAATAATAAGGCGATTTGCATGCTTATCTCAGTGCCTCTTAACTTGCGCTAAAAGGTTCCCCACATTCAAATAGCAAGCGAGGGGTTTTATGGGATCAAGAATCACAATAGTCGAAGGGTAGTGTCACACTAATAGATCACATAACAGGGGTTGGTAATGTAAGGGCTCATGCTGTGGTGCCAAGTGTGCATTCACGTGTAATGTTATACATAAGAGTACACTAAATATGCTATGCAATCGTAAATGAGAAACGAACCTTGCAGTCTGGAGCTGAGTGTCATGGTCGGTTTCGGTACTGTTCGGTTATAGTCTGGTTTTATGAAAACGTTTTAAAACCAAGTTCACTATAACCAGCGGCTCTGATACCAAACTGTCACACCCCACAAAGTACCACATAGGGAGTGTCCCTATTAGGCGTGTGACATACCAATAACGAGCCACCAATTACATTGAACCCATACAAGTTATAAACAAAATCCCCATTATTAATAAAAACATCTTCAACAAGTTTAAACGAAAATCAATAAGTTCAGCGGAAGCAAATAGTAAACGAAGTTAAACTGTTTCAAAACCAAAGTATAGTATCAAGAAATCAGTCACATAAATGTATCCTGTCGACCCATGACCACTCCAGCTACTCCAGACAGCAAGTTCCCCAAATCCAAGATACCTAACGACCTGCGAGCATGCAACAAGTGTATCAGACAACGCTGGTGAGTTCATAGTTTTACAAAAACGTTGGTTACCAAGTGTTTAGTTAATCCATTGAAGTTAATTCCGAAAGTAAACTGTAAACAATGTTGATAATACCCCAATACAAGACGGCTTCTGATGATTTTGCCCTTTCTCCAATGCTCCTATCAAAGCATTGGTCATGACTAGGTCATTAGTTCAACACCCGTCCTCCCAGGAACGGGGTGAGGTTGCCAAACCTAAGTAGCGCTACTAACTAATACCATGTTACCTTCCCGGTAACCAAACAACACGGAGGGACTTTAAAGGTGATAGGAAGAGTATATTATCCAACATTCCTGTTTTTACCCAAAAGACTTATCCCTTCCCAGGATACCCACTGACTGTCCCAACCACCGGGACGCATGCTCAAGAGATGAACTCACCTTGGTTTGCTCGGTAGAATTAATTACTTGACCACACTTAGTAAATCAAAGCCTATGATGTTCATATATACAACAATCAGTTTGCATCCAGGTTGATCACGTGGTCACACAAGAAAATTACCATAACACATATAATTAAGACATGTAGCATTCGTTCGAATCCTTTAAGTAGTTTCCATATCATGTTCATGTACCAAAATATCACCCGACCGATTTGTTTGGTGCTCATATATCATACACATAATACCATGCGACAAGTAATAGTTAATCATGTGATACGCTTATCCGTAACATACACCATAATCATAACATGTACAAGACATTCGGGACCTCATGGAAATTATATCACACACTTTTACTGTTTGCATTCGGCTATATGGTTCGCAACTATTCTCACCCGTATACTTACTGGGCCGTCACACCTGGCCTCGTGCAACCCTTTGACTACCCGGCCCAATATCACTACCTAACCCAATAAAACCTGCGATTAAGTGGTGTGGTTTAATCAAAGAGTGCAGCCCAAAAGCTAGTAGACTGCTAACATTGTGTAACCCAGCCGAGGCCCATAACATCTAGCCCGAAGGCTGTTTGCCCAGTATAAATGGACCCGCGATCCCGCTGCCAATCTGTGGCCCCGTTTTATTTATTTATTTATTTTTTCCCAGCCCAACGAATAAGATCCCCGGCCCACAGTCCATTGCAGTTTGGCTTGAGTTACTGGCCCAACCTAAACGACCCAGCTATGACTTGTACTAGTCCAGTTCTTGTCTAACTTATGCATCTATCAGTTTATCCAATCACATAACATCGTATCCAGCAATCTTGTAATCATAATAATTTCTTGTTTACCATCATTGTTTAATCATGCGCATATAAAGAGTATCATGAAGACCGTTTATTTTACAATCGCATAATCCTTAAATTAGATTGCAACCCACCGCTTATTAAAATCATATTAACAGCCTACCAACCAAACATGGTACCAACTAATCTCGATCATAGTCACCATCATCAAACCATCATATATCTTAAATTTCACTATAACAGTTTTCTATACATATGATTAGTTTAATCAGCATATAAGCAACATCAACTAAACATTCACTATTACACAACATGAAAATTAATAAATGAGAATCACTAACAAAACATCAACAACTTCCAAAACATGAACACACAGTCCTTTTAGTGAATTGTTTAATCATGAATTCATACTTGCAAGTATCCCACTAACCGAACAAACATTAATATTATACTCCTACTAGTTCATTGTTAACGAGATCCCCTACCAGTATTATACACCATCATATGCATTAATTAAGTATACTCATTATAGTTTGACTAGATCAAGACTACACACATGGGCATTCACTTTTATTCAAGGTTATCACTTTGTCAGACCACTTACTTTCAAATGTATTGGACCCCTAAAAGGTATTGATATATCATAAGCATTTTCTTGAATTTTGTGTATTTGGTGGACAATTTAATTTGCAATAAACTATGTATTATAATATCATGCAGTACTGATTTTTTTATATATTGTCATTCATACTAAACAAGTTAACGCATTGACTTAACATAAAACATAACAAGGGACACAATTAAGAAGTGGCATAAGACAACTAACCGAGAGGTTGTGAAGCAAATACTGCTTGGAACGGAGGGAGGGATCTCGAAGAAGGGGCTGTCGTCGTTTGTTTTGGTGTGAGTCTAGGGTTTGCCATATAAGTATCTTATATACATTGAGTTTACGTAACATGAAGGGAAGGAGGGGATGGGCCGAGTTTACTTAATGGTTGAAACGGCCCAATGAATGGTGTGTGAGCCAAGGGTAAATTTCCGTCGACCAAGAGAAGGAGAGAGTATGATAGGGTTCGCTACTTGTTTTCCTAATAATACGTAGCATATCTTTGATATATATGCATATACTTCACGGGTTAGGGAACAGATTTGGGCCAGGTTTACCATGTGGGCCGATATGAGAGACCATCCCACTAAGGAGTGTTAGTTTGTCCAAGTCTCATTGCTAGCTGGCCCACTCTCAACCTTGTTTGGGCTTTACATGGCCCGACCATGATTGTGGCATCACAAGGTGTGTTTTCGGGTTGGGCTCCAGGTACGTGGGCCGAGATGAAAGAATTAAGGAAATCTGACACACTCACAAGCATACTCGAATACGTTACACATTAGACACATTTATAAAAGTTACTAGCGTTTAACAGGATATTATAGTACGGAACATGTAACACATAGGAGAGAATTAACGAAGAGCTAGGATCACTCGTTTAAACGTTACAACCCTCGAAAGTTCGGGTTGTCACAATCAACCAACACAAAGTTAATGGAATATTTTAAATATTTTAGAGGGCTCACTTTCAATGTAGAAGATTAGTTGCTTAAAGTCATTAACACACACTAAATGATTGTCCATAAAAGAAATCAAAACGTCATTAAGGGTTCATCGTCCCCAAGTGATGCAAGAACTCAGTCATTCATGGCTTTGAGATGAAAATTACTCAATCTTTATTGACTAAGGTTAAACTTACATGATTAAAAGGTTTATAAATTGTTCTTATAAGTCTTGGATCCTTAGAACAAACCAAAAAGATGAAATACAAAAGAAATTTTGTGTAGAAATAGGGGATAATAAGAAGAAAAGGTATGGTGGAATGGGTGCACAAGCAGCCGGTTTATAGACTGATATGGGGGCGAAACATGGCCCGTTCCTAGAGAGACACGTCCCGTTTAAATACACAAATCTTGTGTCAGAGATTTGCCCAGTCATATTGTTAAGAACTGGGTGGCATAGGGGTGTGATTTGCAAAACATTGCAATGGCTTTTGTATATCTTGATATCGTTGTTGAAGTCGACTTTAATTCTTTGTCTTAGTTCAATCTTCAGTATATGTCAAATGGTTGTACGGTTGATACGCGGTCAAATTGTGACATCAACAGTGACTCTTCTATTTTCATCTATGGTCCGTCTTCGTATTGCACTATAGAAGGTCGATGCATTACTTGACCATCGTATCAAATGTGGATCCTTGTTCAACAAGATTCTATGGTTTTAAATCAGTGTCGTTTGCATTTGATCAATAGTTGATTCGTGACACTAACCATTGTGCAAACTTGTTATAATCACTTTCGTTAATGTGAGTTTTTAGGAGATTAATTCATGAATATATGAATATTTTTAGGTAACACGTAACTCACATGTTATCATTTTTGTTACAAAAGTATTTGAATTACATTTGAACATGTATGCACCAAAAATTATAATCACGTGTTATACAACCGGACCTCATGCAATTACATTTACATTTACATGACATGTTTTAACAACTACATCCACTTTAAAAATTCTAACGAGTATTCAAGTTTTAAATGTAAAGAATGTCTATATAATCTCAATTTCTAAAATCCTTAAGGTGTAAGGGGTGCATGCCTAATGAGATGGAGGGAAATTTTCACCCACCCAATCATATTGTGTCATGTTATGTCCCCCCTCATTCTTCCCTAGTGAGTTCCCTCTTGCCCAAAAAAATACAAGGAGTGGTCTCCCCTCATGCCATGGGGCAAACTAACTTTTTTTTCTATTTTTTTAAACTACCTAATTAATAAATGAAACTTAATTAGTTACCTATAAATAAGCAACTACTTTAAGCATAAGTTGGTTGTAACTTTGGCTTTGGGAGAGTTTCAAAAAAAAATGGAATTTTCCATTTGAACCTTCAAGTTTTAACCCTTGACAATTTAAGCTTAAAGTTTTAATCTTTGTTTCCTTATTAACCCTAGAGTTTTAATCTTTGTCAATTTAAGTTTAAAGTTTAATCTTTGGTAATTTAACCCCTTTAATTAATTTGATTTTTCACTTCTAATTAAAAAATTTCAATCTTTTGCGATTTAACCACTTTGATTTTTTTTACTTATGTGTTGTAATCTTGGCTTTTTGGGGGTTTTCAAAGAAAAAATGGTTATTCATATGGTTGTTCCGTTGTTGTAACCTTGGCTTTGGGGATTTTTCAAATTTTTTCGCTTTATAGCTCATTCGAAATTTTGTGACTTAACACATTGCAACGTGCGTCTTTGGTTTAACGTTTTTACATTTCGTTCTAACGCGAGTTAACACGACGCAACGTGCGTGTGTGGGTGAACGTTTTTACATCGTCTATTTTTTCCCGTTTGACAGGTTTAACATAACGTGCGCATCTTAAATCGACTTAGTTATAACCAAAGAATTCCCGCCGCATTGCGGCGGGTCGTAATTCTAGTTTTAACAAAATAAAAGTACATTAAATAAAAAAAACATTACATTAAATTAACTGACTAAAATTACATTAACTAATTTTTTTTTAAAAAAGCATTACATAAACTTAAACCTACTAAAAAAATAAAACCATAAAAAATTTAGAAACTACATGGCCATCCATATTTTTTTGCGATCTCGCGTTTTCGGGCTAGTGTAATTTCCAACATCTCCGGGGGAATATTGTCGTGTGGCCTGTTAAACGTCTCGAGATCCTTATCAAACCGAATAGATCTCAACGTCTCTCGATGTTCATCCGCCAACTCGATATATTTTTCCTGTCGTTTCTTTTTAATTTCCACCAACTCTTGTTTCATAAATTTGTATTCTTGGAGCTTGTCGGACACACCAACTGACTTTTTGCTCGACGTTGCGGGTCCCTTATCTTTTTTCTCTTTCTTTTTTTCCTTGTTGGAGAGGGGTCTACGTTTATGTCGGGTATATCACTAGGATAGTTACCCAAATCGGATGACTTTCTTTTTTGCCCTGAACCACCACTATCCTCACTCACCAATGGTACCGGGACCCATTTCTCACGCTGTCTAACCACCTCCCATGCCTCAATATGAGGAAAGCCACCCGAATGTTGTTTTTGGTAATCTTCTAGCGCTTGTTTCATAACATGTGTATCGTCACTCCCACTAGGACGTAAACAATCCTGTAATAAAAAAAATAAAACAACAACCATACCCAGTAAATCCCACAAATAGCAAAGCTACTCATAGGGTCTGGGGAGGGTGGGATGTAGACAGACCTTGCCTTTATCCCTAGGGATAGAGAGGCTGCTTCCAGAAGAGACCCTCGGCTCCAAAACGAATAGCAAACCAACACATCAAGTCAAAGAATATAAAGAAATAGAATATAGTAAAAAGAAGTCACCTATACCAAGAAAGAGATCAGAGGGACACGGTATAATGTAAATCATGTATAATAGCATACAACATCATTCGGGCATATACACAAGAAGTCAATCACCGGTAAAATCACTTAAAGAATAAGAAAAACCTATGTCCCTAAAATACACCTAGGACCTTACTGCAATATCCTCTAAAACTCCTTAACCCTAATCCTACGCCTCCACGAAGTCCTATCTTGGACCATGTCCTAAGAAAGATGCAACTTGTAGGATCGTGTATCGACCTGAACGAGTCGTTCAGAGGAGTTTTGATCAGATACAAGTGCGAAAAACAAGTATCTGACTTAGAAATAGCTAGCAAATCACTTTTAACACCTTTCTGTATTGATATCTGACAGATTACATCCAAGTCTCACACCGGCAGCACTTCGGTATGAGTTACAAGGGAATGTTACATGGTTTCGCTCATAAGCACCTATATATAGTGCTTGAGGTTTCGCTCCAAGGTACAGGTCACATGAGCGAAACCCTAATGACCATATCAGCGAAACCATCAATAGCCATATAAACGAAACTACATGTTGACACATAAGCGAAACCCATCTATGTCCCTATAAACGAAACCCTCACCTAAGATACATACAATCTCCTGTTTTCTCGTATAACGTGCCCTGATCTATACATTTCAATGTAAGACTCGATACAAGACGAAGTCGACAGATGTAGTGCACCAACAAACTCCCCCTCAGATGTTGACGAGTCGTTCATCGAGTCTTTGACAATGTCGTGTCTTCGCACCTTCAGTCTTGATCAGTCTCTGGGTTTTTCTCTTTCTCTATCTTCATCTCTTTCTCTTATATCTCGAATACACTTCTTCTCTTGAATGTTGACATCTTTTCAATCCATCATCATCAACATGCACCCCCCCTCAAATGTTGACTCTTCCTGCATAAAACTATACCACAAACATAAGTTTTATGATAAACATTTAAGTATATAGACACCACTTGAAGCTATCACAAACTAATATATCAATTCATTTCTGATGAACCACTTGCAACTATATCATTTTTCTTATTCAAAACAACACACTCTCTCAAACCATCTGTTCATCATGTTTAGCACTTGGAATTTTGAAAATCAGCTTTTCAATATTAGTCGTCGAAAATCTTTTTGAATTTTTCAAAATTTATGCTAAAACACACTGAAAATCTTTTTGGATTTTCTGAAAGAAAATAACTAACACCATATGTGAAGACAAAGACTAACACTAAGTGTAGAAACAACACGATGCAGAAATGAAAATATTTACAAACAATATTTTTGTGAGTTTGTGCAAGAGGATCATATCAGTTAATAAGACATGTCACTAACACCGTTAAGCTACGATTTCATTTTAAGTTCTAAACAATTTACCTAGATTGTCAGTATATTGATCCACTTAAATTTTCACACAAATTTCAATTGTTTCGAGATACGAAGTTAATGTTTTAAGCTCTTGAACTTATCCGTGTATCCCACTATTTGAATATACTCCCGTATCCAGATCCTAATATTCAGTCTTACAGGTGAATATACCACAGATGATATCTGTAAAGGGGTTAGATGCGAGGGCCGTGAGAGCTCAGGTCGATACTTCCGTATACGCAAAGAGATGACGGCTTCGACTTTTCGGTGTGTCCCCTTTAGAGGATCTTTTGATTTCAACAGCAGCGACTATCAATTTTATTGTTTCATCAGCTTGCTGAGGGCGATGCTATATTTCAAGCATTTGCGGAAAGCATTATTCGGGGACTAGGTCAGTACTTCCATACAGCAGAAGTCCCGGGATAATACCCCAGATATCTCTGAGCATAAAGACCTAGTATCTCAGAATAAGGGACCTTTCAAACAAGATTTCAGGGGTTACCTATATATCCAAGCAGTTTTGTTAACCCACAGAATAAGCAAGTTTGAATTTAGATTTATATCTCGACACAATTTACTGAATGTGTAAAAACCTACTGACACATCCGCGGTGAGATTGTTTATCACATTTAACTTTCCAATTCTTTAGCATGTTGTGACAGTCCACTGATGTACTATCATTTCCTCTTTTCACAACAAAACTCATTTTTGATTTTATCATGTTTTTGGATTTTTCAAATTTTCTAATGTTTTTGGATTTTCTGAAATTTTCTACTGATTTTCTGAAATTTTCTTCTCCCCCTAAAATGCAAACACATTAAAGAAAATTTAAAACAAACTAGACTCTTTACCCACTTGACACAAAACTTAAACAAACTGTACAAAACTTGACAACCAATATCAAATTGCATCAAATCGCCATTCACTTGGCATAAACAATCAGAACTCCCTCTATCAACAAACTATTTTCCCATTTAGATTTCAAAACACTTAAGTTTGTTTTAATCAAAATGGTTTTTCCGGAAAATAAGTTTGATTGATTTTACCACTTGTAGGTTTATCAATTTGGGTATGTGGTTCATCATCTTGTCTTTCAACCATTTGTAGGAAAATACAAGTACAATTTAATGTCCTTGATTTACCATATTCAAGTTATGCACAACCAAATCTTCTAACCACTTGTAAACAAAACACAAAAAACCTCTTTACCGTTTGTATGATTGACATTACCGTAGCCAATTTTTCAAGAAAGATGCCGATACCTGCTCCTCGCTTACCAACCTGGGAGCTCCGGCAAGTCAGGTTTTTAGTCGAAGAAAATAACCACCCAAGCCTGACCAGCCTTGGGTGTCACCGAGTCACCATCACTCGGTTTCTTGCCTTTCCTCTTTTTCTCATAAAATTCTTTAACCCCTTTGACTTTTCGGTCAATTATCTTTCAAAAATATGTTTTACCTTGGGGTTAAAGACCTTCTCAGCATCAAACTCCTGTTTGTCATTATAAAATTGGTTAGAAATTTCAACTTTACCAATTTTCTTTTTATAATTTTCAGCCCGAAGTGATGGAAAATCCTCATCATTCACAGTCGGAACTGATTTTTCATCTTTTAAAATAGCTTCTCTTTTTAAAACAACCTGTGGCTCATCTGACTTTGTGGAGTCAGATTCATTGCCAGAAGATAGCTCCTCTGATTTTGACCTATCAGAATCATCGCTCGAGCTTTCAGCAGCTTTCTTAACAACCCATATCTGGTTGTCAGATTTAGCTCTCTTCTTGTAAAACTTGTTTGAACATTCACCAATTTCAAATGTAGAATTTTTAAACAATTTGGTTCTATCAATTGGTGGTTCAAACTCAACCACTTGCTCTTTGAGTTTACGAGATACTCCCTATTTTGATTGTATTGTCTTAGAACAATCTCTGGCAATATGTCCAACGGTGTTGCATTGGAAACAGGTTCTCGTATCTTTCTTTTGCTCAGCCATTTTCTTCATTTCATCTTGCTTCTTTGCAAGGAACTCATTATTTGACTGCCTCCAGAAATCTTTCTTTTCTTCTTCATCTGCTGACGTTCCTGAAACAAATGTCATTTTGGATTTAAAATCACGAACATATTTTTCATTTTTCTGTTTTTCTGTTTTTCTGTAGGAGTAAAACCAAGACCTTTCTTTTTGAAATTACCGTTATGGTTTGATTTCTTTTGGAAACCAGAACCGTAACCCTTTTTCTTGTTTAATCTTTGTTGTACTCTTGAGGTGTATTTTTAAGGTTTTTCATTAAGACATAAGTCTTTTATTTCAGAAATGTTAATTTCTGTTAGTTTGAAAACCTTGTTTATCAGTTCAGTTTTGACACCTCTTATTGGAAATTCCTCATCAGAATATAATTTGTCAGAATCATTCAAAGTGTAAGCAACTTTAAACGGTTCATCATCCAAATTAGATTTTGACAGCAGGAATTCTTTGTCATAAACTATTTTGCCCTGTTTATCTTTTTGACCCGGAGTGCTTGACTCAGACTTTGACTCTGACGCGAACTCCAACTTTGACTCTTCTGATTCATCGTTTTCTAACACATGATCTACCACTATCTTCATCAATTGAGATTGTTGATCAGTGTCAGATGATGTAAATGTGACATCAATACTTTCTGGTAGATTGACAGACGACTCCGACTCCCACCGTAAATTTGTTGCCTTTTTGACTCTTTCATCATTTGGATTTCTAGCCAAATATCCATTTTCCAGAGGGGGTGGACACTTGTTGTAACTGACACCTTGTTTCTTACCAAATGTCGTTTCTACGGTGCCTTTCTTCTTTTTGGTCTTTTTCACTGGAGTCTTTTCTTCAATCTTTTCTTCTATGACTTTCTTTTCTTCAATTACATCATCGTCCTCAAATGCCTTTAAGCTTTCAGCTGTTGGATAAATCATGTCAATAACATAAGACGAACATGAGTAACTTTTCAATAAACGATTAACTCTTTCAGTTTCAATTCTTTGAAGTTCAAGTTTCTGTTCGAGATCAGCACACTTCTCAATATAGTTGTTCACAATTCTTTGCTTGACCATAAAAGCTCCCTGAAGTGTTTTCATTGTTGTAGCTTGCTCTTCACTTGTGTCATTATACATATTCATTGCCCTGTTCAACACATCATATGATTCTTTTAATCTGTTCATGTTGTGGATCAATGAACTATTCTGTTTCTTTACAACTTCACAATTTTCACCAATTATTGGACTTTTCTTTGCAATGGCTTCTTCATTAATCTCGAACTTTGGAGTTTCTTTCACTTTTCTTCTCACTACCAGTACTGTCTCATCATCGCTGCTAACCGGTGTTTTTACCTTTTTCTTTTTCTTCTTTGCCTTCTCATCTTCACTGTCACTTTCTGCCATCATCTTCAGATGTTTTTCCATTTGTCTTGCATAATACTCAGTATCATCATCACTTTCTTCTTCAACTCTGGCAACAAAAGCTGTATAAGCTGTAGCTTGATCAGGAATGTAGTTATCCCAAGAGAAATTCTCCCAGCTAAAACCCTCGGGTAACTTTTCATCATCTTGATCAATTACTAAGGCACTTCCATCATTTTTCTTCAAATAATCTTGATTAACCACACAAGCTCTCTTTCCAGAATCTTCAATTTTGGGTCTTCCATGTGCAGTTTGTGCTTGATGTTGATGTTGTTGAGATGGTTGTTGAGCAACTTGATGGTAGATGGCTTTCCGATAGTAATCATTGTTTTTGTTGAAAGGATTCTGAGCTCCACTTGCTTCGGGATTAGTGCACTCCCTCTTGAAGTGACCTTTCTCCCTACAACGAAAACAAGTAACTTTAGATTTGTCAAAACCTAAAGTAGAAACATTAGCCTCATGAAGATCATCTCTCCCCGTGATCGGCTTGAATTTCTCAGCTCTCCGTAACACGCTGGCCAAACACCATTTTATGTCCATCAGTTCCATCTCTTCAGCATCTATCTGGTCGTAATCTTCCTTTGTTAGCATTGGATTCCCGATACGACCTGCAACAAAACAACTATAAGATTCTAAAACCGTTCCTAATAAAGACATGTGGTTTTTAGCAACTTCCTCAGAATAATCTTGATCATTTTCAAGATTTAACACAATATTGCACTGAAGTTTTCTTCCATTTTTTGTTGCTGAAATGTTCGGATCAAAAGAAGGAAATGATGTGAAACTAGTTTTGCTGTTTGATCCTGATGATGAACTTCCAGAAGAATTCTTGGCATGGTAAGCAGTTTCTATTTTTGGAGATAGACTTGTAGACTTCTCATTCACCCCTGCTTTGTAATACAACCCAATATCCTGTTCACCATCGAAATCTTTCATTCGAACAATCTTTCTTTGTTCCATTTCCTGAGCTTCCAATTTCTCAATGAATTTGCTCAAAGTTAACGTGCTAAAACCCTTTTTGTTCCTGAGCATCATCAGATATGTTCCCTAAGTTTCATGTGGTAACGCATCAGCAAGCTTTTCAATTAACTCTTCATTGTCTTTGTTGATGCTTAACCTCTTCATGTTCACTAACAAGTTGCAATATCTTTCAATAATTTGCTTTGTACTCTCATTCTTTAATCCTCTAAGCAAATCAAACTCCTTTTTCAAAAGCGACTTCTTATTCTTTACCATCTCCTGACTACCAACAAACTTTGAACGCAACGCTTTCCAAATTGAATATGAACTTCCGTTGTGTTGCAGCAAGACCATAATATCTTCCTTCACAGCTTGTTGTAGCAGACTTAACATCATTTTCTCATTTTTATATTTCTTCTTGTCATCGGCACTCATATCTTTGATCGCAACTTCCTCTTCATCATCATTTAACGGTCTCACATACTTTGTTTCAACACACTCCCATGCATCTAGGTAGTTAGCTTGTACCCGGTTCTCGAAACGAGCTTCCCATCCTTTATATTCTTCAATGTTCAATAGTTTGGGTGGTTTTTGCATTGTTCCCGTTTCGTTTTCAAGTATTGTGTTATGTGCAATAGTAATCGGGGTAACCGGAGTAGCGAATGCGTTGTAAAATTCCTCATCCATTTTTCAGATTTTAACAATTTTTTTCACAACAGTCCTTAAAAGCGAAATCAAGACTCTTTGGATGTCCTTAAAAGCGAAATTAGTGTTTTGTATGACCTATGAGCGAAACTAGGTGTTCACAAAAGCGAAACCCCTGGTATTGTTCACTGGAGCGAAACCTTATGATGGTCAAATGAGCGAAACCTCTGATTTGGTGACACAAGAGCGAAATATGAGCGAAACTAGGTGTTCACAAAAGCGAAATCAAAGTGTCCAAATAAGCGAAATCACTGAATGTACGTATAAGCGAAATCAAGTCCGAAGGTGATTTGGTCCATTTTTAATTCGAATTTAGATCTCAAACTTTCCAGGATTTGTCTATGTCTAATTACACACCATCTGTGAAATTTTGAGCGAATTTCAACCGATAAAACTTTCTGAACTGAAGAAAGAAGGTGTAGAAGTAAGAAATCTCGATGAATTCCAGCTATTCTCTGCAGAACTCCTCCTCCTGAAGCTCTGATTGTTAGTGTATTACGTCTATTGACTTCGTCTTGCATCATGTAATAGAATAGAATAATCAGTGCACGAGGTTCGAGAGTCGAAGATGAGTGGTTATACAAGAGGTTTCGCTCATATGGACAATGTTCATAAAAGCGAAACTACTTCTAAAAGGTTTCGCTCATATGGACTTGTCCATATAAGCGAAACTACCTCAACTATATATAAGGCACTGTTTCATTCATTTGGCAACGGATCTGGAACTTGTAACGAAGTGCTGCCAATTTGCTTTCAGGTTGTAAACGTTGTTAAATCAATCAAAGAAGCATTGTAATTAGTTTGAGCGTCTGTTTCACTGATTCCGCCTTTGAATCGGATTTACAACTCTTCTGATTGACTCATTCGGGTTCAACAACGATCCTACAAGTGGTATCAGAGCACAGGCGGAAGAGTTTAGCTTAATTGGATCTGTTTTCTGTCTTCTACACCTTCTTTTTCAATCTGAACAAGTTTCCACGGTTAAAATCGGCCAAATTTTTCACAGGATGTGTATTAGTGGATAATAACAAACCCTTGAAAGTTTCATATCAAAATTCGACCTAAAAATGGACCAAATTATATTCGGATGTGGTTTCGCTTATTCGGACATTGTATAGTTTCGCTCTAGTGAACATGAATATGTATGGTTTTGCTCATGTGTCAGGGTAGTTTCGCTCATAGATTCACATGGTTCCGCTCTAGTGAACAAAATTTCAAAAGGTTTCGCTCTTGTGACATTTAGTTCAGTGAGGTTTCGCTCCAGGAGTTCAAGATAGTTTCGCTCATAAGTTCAAAATAGTTTCGCTCATAAGTCCATGATAGTTCCGCTCATTTGATCATTCTAGTTTCGCTTTTGTGACATTTTGTCCAATAAGGTTTCGCTCATCTGGTCATCACTTAGGTTTCGCTCATTCATTCAATCAGATTTCGCCCGTGTGTCATATTTCATTCGAAAATGAACTTTATCGTGTCAAGATCATTTCACGACAATCGAGTGTCAGTGTATTTCAGATTACTTGATATTGTTTAAACTGATTGAGTTAGTTTGCTTGCTTTCAGGTGATTAAAGATGTCAAACAACGGTGAAGAGTTCTACAACACATTTTACAACGCGTTCACTTCCGAATCAACAGATAGAAGATCTGAGTTGAAAGAATATTCAAGAGAGATTTCGGAGAATTTGAAGTTTTTAGAACATGTACGGAAGCCAACAGAAGCCACCAAAGTTAATGAAAGTTGAAGACTATAACTGGTGGAAAAACAGATTTGAGGGTTGGGTAAAAGCTTTCGCTCCGGAAAGCTGGTTAAAATTGACAAATGGATACATTGAACCAGTGAAAGAGGGAGGAGAGTTAATTGATCCAAAAGATTTCACAGACATAGACATAAAAAATATTGTGGCTGAATATAAGATGATCACATTAATCAAACAGTCGGTGAGAGAGGAAATTATTTCGTTACTTGAACAAGAGAAAACTTCAAAGAGTTTGTGGGAAGCGTTAGGGAAAAAGTGTGTAGGAAGTAATGAAATTGTCAAAAACAAAAAGAAATTGGTGCGTAAAGAGTTTGATTTATTCTGTTGTATGAAAATGAATCTGTTTGTAAAATGATCGAGAGATTCGGACATCTGAAAATGGAGTTGGCCAGACATGAAATCAAATATTCTGAAGAGACAATGGTGGATAAATTGTTTGATTCATTGCCCAATGATCAAGATTGGCAATACTTCGCTCTAATGCTGAAAAATACAATCAAGCCTGATGATCTAAAAGTGGATTTGCTGATTGAAAGGCTTGAAAGCCATGAGTTGGAGATAAAAAGATCCAAAGTCAACAGTCCGGCTTATCAGCAAAATGTGGAACTTTACTACAGAGGAAATGCACCACAGGCTGGATCTCCAAGAACAGTGTTTTCTGCAGAAAGTTCAAATTCAGTGAACAATGAAAGTCTTCACAGTGGTTTTCACAGTAGATCTTCTTCAAACACTTCAGACCAATCTGCTTCAAAGAATCTATTCCAGTGTAATATCGCAGTTGATTTGAAGAATGGGCAGAATTTCAGCGAAGAGTCGGCAAAACAACAGATGGTTTTCTTGGCATCTGTACTTGAATCGTATGAATGCCTCGTTGCAGGGAAGATTGGCAACACCAACTTGACAAAAGAAGATTATGATCAATTGGACCCCGAAGAGATGGAACTAATGGACATAAGATGGTGCATGGCCAGTGCGGTTCGTCGAGCACAGCGGTTCATGGAGATCACGGGGAGGAAGTCAATTGGTGGACCATCTACCAAACTGGGATTTGATAAATCCAAAGTGACATGCTTCAAATGCAAACAAAAAGGTCACTTCAAGCGCGAGTGCAGAAATGCATATGCTGCTGATGATTCTGAAAACCCGTTCAACGAAGATTATTACAAGAAAGCTATTTACCATCAGAACAAGTCTGAGCCACCAAGATTAAAACAGCCTGAAGAAAAGTCAAGGGCTCTTGCAGTCATATATGATGATGAAGGTTACGATTGGAGTCAAGTATGCCCTGAAAAAGATGTTGTTGGGTATGCATTTGTGGCTGATGCTGATCCTAATAGATGGTGGAAAGTAGACTATGCAAGATGGGAAATTGGAAAATTAAACGAACCTTTCAAAGAAGCCCAGAGAGCCAAACGATGGAATGAAGAATTGGAATGTTACATAGATCCACGGGGTAATCCAGTTGCTGACCCATCAAAAGTGGATTTCAAAGCTGTAACAAATCTGCTTCCAAGGCAAGCTACTTTCAACACACGAAGGTTATCTGATAAAGAGTATTTGCCTGATTTGGAGAAGAAGATAAGAGAGGTTTGTGAAGCAAGTCTACCGAAGGTAGTAGAGCTGAAAAAGAGGAAAGAAGAAGATGATTGAAGAAGTAAAAGCTGTTGCGAAGACTGGTGCTGAAGAGGAACAGAAAACTGAAGAGAAACAGAATGCTGAAGAGGGACAGAAAGCTGAAGAACAACAGAAGATTGAGGAAGCACTTAAAGAAGGAAAAGAGGAGAAGAAAGAAGAAGTTCAGAAAGCTGAGACAGAAGAATCGGTGCTGAAAGAGATTGAGGTAAGAAAATCTTCTGACTTATCAAATGTCAAATTGGTTGATGAAAAAGAAAACAAGTGCAGGAATTGCATAGAAATGTGCAAAGTCTGTACTGAAAAAGAAAAAATAATAAAAGCAAAAGAAATTGAAGCAACCAAATTTGAAAATGTTTTCAAAACGAAATGTAAAGAAATGGTTGAAACAGAAGAAATTTTGAAATTAAAAGTCGAAAAGCTAACACGAAAATGTCATGGTCTTGAAGAAGAAAATAAGGTTTTGAAAGAAAAGTGTATAGCTAAATGTGTTGATTGTGTTGAAAAAGAATCTAAATTTCAAGATTTACAAAAACAGTATGATTCTTTAAAATGGTCAAGTCAGAGAGTACAAGAAGCTTATGATACTTTGAAGAGCCAAGTCAAAAGTTTTGATCAAAGATTGTCTGAAACTTTAGTTACTAAAGAAATGTATGAAAGAAAGTTTAAAGAAAAGCAAATTGAATTGAACAAATGTGTTGATGAAATTGCTAATCTTAATCAAGTCTTGGCTGAAAAAGAAAAGGTTGTAACCAAACTTCAAAGTTATCATAACTCTTCGTACATTCTTGAACGCATTTTCAACATCACACCAGATGGCAAAGATACTGATAATTGCAAAAAGGGTATTGGTTCAGAATTTCTTCAGGTACCACCACCATTGAGAAACAATTATACTTTTTATGATGAGGAAAAGGTGGCAAAGGGTTTGAACATAGCTGCCCTATTACCTAAAAGTATCGATGTAACTTACACCAAATCTGATGATGCTGATGATTCAGAGGTGGTAAGTAAGGTTGTTGATAGCGTTTTGAAAGATGAGTCTACAAAAGGTAAGTCTGAATCACAGGATGAAGATGAAGGAAATCTGTATGATGGATATCTGAAAAACACAAAATCCGAGAAAAATTTGTATGATGATTCAAAGGGATTGGTTTATACCATGATTGGATCGGACAAATTATTCTTAGATATTGTATTCCCGATTCAGAATGTGATTTCAGAAAAGGTTGATAAAGTTTTCAAAATGGTTCAGATTGAAAAGTCTGAGATTCCGAAGTTTGCTGGTAAAGGTCATACATCTTTTTATAACAAACCTAGTTCTAAGAAGAAAAACATGAAGGCTGGTTTGGGTTATAAAAGGAAACAGAATTGGAATAAAAGTAAACAACAAAATCTGCAACAAAAGATGAATTTTGTTCAAGGGAAAAGCTTGAAAGAAGAGGAAAAACTCAAATTTGGTAAACAGTCTAATGAAGAGTTTGATGCTATGAAAAAGAAACAACAACAGGCCAAGGATGTTTCAAAGAAAGTGTGTTTTAAATGTGATCAAATTGGACATGTTGCACGAAAGTGTCAAAATCCAAAGCCTGTTCATGTTGAAAAACAGAAATCTAAGAGTGTGAAACAAAGATTAACCAGATTTGATTCGAAACAAACTTGGCGATACAATACGAACAAGTTTGCTTCCAATCAAAAATGGAAATCAAGCCCTAACAGGTTTGAGTCAAGACAGACCTGGAATTCTCACACACCCAGATTCAGAACAACACGGAGTTGGAGAACATTTGTTGATATGACAAAACCTCAAGAGTTTTGGAAACCTAAAAATGTTGTTCAAAATCAAAAGATTCAAAAAGAGAAATTTTTTTACAAAAGAGGTACTCTGAAAGGTCAAGTGTGGAGTGCTAAGAAACAAGTGTTGTCGGTAAAAGATGAGAAAGTTGAAATCAAAGCTGAAAAAGTTTTAAATGACAAAGAATTTCCAAAATTAAATGAAAATTATTGTGTTGAAATGCCTAAGGTCCAACAGACCTGGGCTAAATTGTTCAAATGATTGATAAAGTTTGCATGTGCAGGTGCTCAATGAAGTTGAAGATTGTGAGAATGATAGTTGGGGCAACCTGGCACAGGAAGAGGTTGCAGGACCCTGGTTTGGTTGAATAGGGAGTTTAGTTTGAGTGTTGTTTGTTCATAAATAAACAATATTATCAAAACCCTAAAAAACTTGAAAAAGTAAAAACCAAAAATATGCTTTTAGTTTGGTAAAAATTTGGAAAAACCAAAAATATGTTTGTTTTTAGTTTGGTTTGAATAAATGTTGATTGAATACGCCGAAACCCTCACGACTGAACAAACATGATTACATTCCTCAGATTGAAAAACGGTTTTCAAACTGTAAAAATCAATGTGTTGTAAATCATGGGGGTAATTACTGATTTTAGTATAATTCAGTGCATGATTAACAGAACATGGATGGCGAGACAAAGCTATCAGTATCGTGTTGTCAAATTTCCTTTAATGGTTTTGCATTTTAGGGGGAGAAAAATTGTTAGAAAATACAAAAACATTAGAAAATTTGAAAAAGCCAAAAACATGATAAA
The DNA here is from genome assembly GCF_002127325.2 of Helianthus annuus. Lineage (NCBI taxonomy): Eukaryota > Viridiplantae > Streptophyta > Magnoliopsida > Asterales > Asteraceae > Helianthus > Helianthus annuus. The sequence goes on along the minus strand of NC_035445.2, from coordinate 45,391,029 downwards.
ATTCCAAAATTTGAGTTTTGCGTAAAAAGAGAGGAAATGATAGTACATCAGTAGACAGTTACAGTATGCTAAAGAAGTGTAATGATTAAATAGTGTTAAACAGTCTCACTGATGATATGTCAATAGGTTTTTATACATTTAGTAAACTTTTTCGGGATATAAACTTAAATTCAAATACTTGCTTATTTCGTGGGGAACACTACTTGGATATATAGGTAACCCCTGAAATCTTGTTTGAAAGGTCCCATATTCTGAGATACTAGGTCTTTATACTCAGTGATATCTGGGGTATTATTCCGGGACTTCTGCTGAATGGAAGTTCTGACCTAGTCCCCGAATAATACTTTCTGCAAATGCTTGAAATATAGCATCGCCTCAGCAAGCTGATGAAACAATAAAATTGATAGTCGCTGCTGTTGTATCTAAAAGATCCTCTAAATGGGACATACTGGAAAGTCGAAGCTGATATCTCTCTGCGCATACGGAAGTATCGACCTGAGATCCCTCGGCCATCGCATACCTAATTTATGTACAGACATCATTATAGTATACTCACCTGTAAGACTGAATATCTGGGATTCTGGATACGGGAGTATATTCAAGAGGTGGGACACATGAATAAGTTTAAAGTCCTAAAACATCTAAATTGTATCCTGAATCAGTTGAAATTTGTATGAAAATTTAAGTGGATCAGTATATCGACAATCTAAGTGAATTGTTTAATTCTTAACGTGTAACTAAGCTCAACGGTACTTGTAACTTGTCAACAACTGATATGATCCTCTGTCGCATACTCAAACAAAAATATAGTATGTAAATATGTTTGTACATATTTCTTTACTGCTTTATATTTTCAGAAAATACAAAAAGATTTTGATTTCTGCATTATTTTCGACAACCGATATTTGAGATGCTGAGTTTCAAAATCTAAGAAAGCTGATTGTGTTTCTGTAAATAAAACAAGTTCATTAATTTGAAACTTGAAATTTCTATTAAAAAATTCAAAAACAGTTTGTGATATCTCCAAAGTCATTAAGTTGGACTTGGATGAGTAACTATGGGGGATTTGGATGCTTATACTGTTAAAGAGTTAGTTTTGATCTTGTTTGTTGAAGTTGCAAAATAATTTGTAGTTTGATGATAGGGGGAGTGTTTAAAAGTTTGATTTGTCAGATTACGATATTTGGAAGCTTAAAATGTTGTTACTTATCGAGTGTGTGAGTGATTGCAGAAAAATCCAGACTACGATCCCGAGAGCAGAATCTAAGGGGGAGTCTGAAGACAAGCTGATAGTTAGAAAGAGCTTGTAGCTGAAAAGCTAGGTGTCGATCCCTAAAAGCACAGAAGCTTAACGAGAGGGGGAGCCTGCTGATGATGAAGCTGTTAATGTTAAAGCCAGTGATGATATCCTGGTATAATATTCAAAAGAAAGAAGCTGATCAAAGACAAAGATTGAAAGATGCTTACATTGTTACAATCTGAATGAGATGGCAAAATGATCAAGACCGAAGAGGTGTCATAACAGAGAATAGTCATTGAAGACTTCGTCAATATCCGAGGGGGAGTCTGTTAGTGCATTACGTTTATAGACTTCGTCTTGCATCATGTAATAGAATAGGATAGAATAGAATAATCAGTGCACGAGGTTCGAGAGTCGAAGATGAGTGGTTATACAAGAGGTTTCGCTCATATGGACAATGTTCATAAAAGCGAAACTACTTATAAAAGGTTTCGCTCATATGGACTTGTCCATATAAGCGAAACTACCTCAACTATATATAGGGCACTGTTTCATTCATTTGGCAACGTATCTGGAACTTGTAACGAAGTGCTGCCAATTTGCTTTCAGGTTGTAAACGTTGTTAAATCAATCAAAGAAGCATTATAATTAGTTTGAGCGTCCGTTTCACTACTTCCGCCTTTGAATCGGATTTACAACTCTTCTGATTGACTCATTTGGGTTCAACAACGATCCTACACTGATACCACATGTAGGATCGTGTATCGACCCGAACGAGTCGTTCAGAGGAGTTTTAATCAGATACAGGTGCGGAAAACATGTATCTGACTTAGAAATAGCTAGCAAATCACTTTTAACACCTTTCTGTATTGATATCTGACAGATTACATCCAAATCTCACACCGGCAGCACTTCGGTATGAGTTACAAGGGAATGTTACATGGTTTCGCTTATAAGCACCTATATATAGTGCTTGAGGTTTCGCTCCAAGGTACAGGTCACATGAGCGAAACCCTAATGACCATATCAGCGAAACCATCAATAGCCATATAAGCGAAACTACATGTTGACACATAAGCGAAACCCATCTATGTCCCTATAAATGAAACCTTCACCTAAGATACATACAATCGCCTGTTTTCTTGTATAACGTGCCCTGATCTATACATTTCAATGTAAGACTCGATACAAGACGAAGTCGACAGATGTAGTGCACCAACACAACTCTAGTAAATCATGCCTAATCTGCTCTTCCCATGTCAGTTTGGGTCTGCCTCTTCCTCTCCTCCCCTCCACAGTAAGAGTTTCCACTACTCTAACTGGTGCTGTCGTTTGCCTCCACTTCACATGCCCAAACCATCTCAATCTCCCCTCCTTAATCTTATCCGATATACTAGCCACTCCTAATCTTTCCCTAAAAACCTCATTTCTTATCCGATCCAACCTCATGTGTCCACACATCCACCTCAGCATCCTCATCTCTGCTACCTCCATCTTGCGCGCTTGCATCTTCTTGATAGCCCAACAGTCTGTTCCATATAGCATAGCTGGCCTAACTACTACCCCGTAAAATTTCCCCTTTAGTTTAGTTGGGAACCTCCTATTGCACAATACTCTATTGGCTGCCCTCCATCTACACCAGCTAGCCTGTAATAAAAATATATATTTTATTAATGTAAAAAATTAGAATATATTTTAGGATAAAAAATAAAAACTATGTAAACGTAAAAAAAATATATCGCCTGATGCCAAAAAACGTTGAATAAGTTCAACTTTGCTTGCATATTTTTCCATTTCGGACGGACTTGATGAACGGTCCGTGAGCTTCCTTCAACGGATGCATTTGTAGTGTGCGAGAACTTTCTTCCAAAAACTTTATGATTTTTGGGCATTTCCTTTTTTCTTGTTAAAACTACATTGCACATACGCCATCGCTAAAGCCTCTTCTTGCTTCTTCGTCCATCTTTGCGAATCCGCCCTACCCCCTTTTCCTTTCCCTTCATGTTCGGCTACTTCTTCACCTTCAAGATCTTCCTCTTCGTCGACTTCTTCATCTTCATCTAAGTGTTGAGTATCGAGTACAAATTCTTCATCTTCGTTGTCATCATATGAAGCATGTGTTCAATATTATCTCTTGGAGATTGAGATGGTAGACTCCGATAAGCAAATGGGTCAAAAGCGTTTTGGGCTTCTGTAGGATACTCGTACACACACGGTTCAACCATCGTGGGACCTTGTGGTAATGAAAAAAATTGTGGTGGATAGTTGGGTTGGGGTTGGGGTTGGGTGTTGTAAAAACCCGTTTGCGGAAAAAAATGTGGTGGGAAGTTGGGTTGGTACACACTTGATCCGCCTCGTATACTTTACGAGCCGCGCCCTCCCACATTCGAACTAGAACCCGATACTTTTTTCTTGTCATCTCTCTTGTTTTGTCTATCCATAGTGTGCTTGAGAATTTTTTAAATTGGGTGAAAAATGAAATGTTTAAAATGGTAGAATTTATATTTATAAATGTATTTAATGGTTTTTTCTAACTGTTGGGATTGAACCCTATCAGAGGAACATATAATTAAAGCCAAAACTGGATCAGAGCAGTGGATCCAGAATAAGCAAAAGTTATGTAATCAAGTCTCTCCCCTTGAAAGTGGTTTCAACATCTGCTGACCTAGAATCTACTGATCATTACTAACTGTTGACCTACAACTGCTGTCAAAGTCAAAGACTGATGGAAGACTAAAGCCCTGCTGTTCAATCTACTGCTATGGGTCAAGCTCTGCTGAATATATCAAGTATTGCTGGGTTCACATCAGTGGAAGGATGCAACAGTAGTTTAGTTTATATTATGAGATGTAATGTATGGCAGTAGTTAGCATAGCAGGTTTTATATAGATCAGATGTTAGAGTTTGTTAGGAGGTTAGATGTCACTTTCATGCTGACGTCAGCTTAGATGCTTCAGTAGTTTGTCCGTTCCTATAAATAGAACAGTACCCTGTACTGTTCTATCAGCTCTTCACCATCTTCTTCCTGTACGAACAAATCACTGAGCTTAGCCTGAGGGGCAGTTTGTTGCATACATGCAATTGTAATTGAATCTTGAAATAAATTTAAGCATTCGGTTCATTGTTGAAAATGTGTGTTGAAAGTAATTCTCCTGTTTGATTGTGAAAAGTTTGTTTCCATTTAAATTCCCTTGCACTACTCTTTCATTGTTCATCTTAATTCAAACATAAATCCTAATCAATCCAAACTCAGATCCTAACAATTGGTATCAGAGCTTGGACAGTCAAATTTGATTTAACAATCATTTTGACATAAATAGTTCAGCTCGAAATCATTGATACTGATAGTTTGTTCATTTTGTTGAAAAACAGTGTAAGGTTTAATCACCATCAAAGTTGATTAATCAGTGCCTGTAAAACAACCAGGATGACGTCACAATCACAAGATGATAAGAATAACATTGGCTCTCTTTTCAAACCACCCATGCTTAAACGTAATGAATATAACATCTGGGAGAGAAGGATGGGTCACATCCTTGCTCAACAGAATACTGGATGTTGGAGATCTGTTGTTTTTAGACCACATGTTCCCATGGTGCCAAGTGCTGAGGATTCAAAGAAGTTCGAACCTAAAAAACCTGAAAATTATTGATGTGTGTAAAATGCAACATATAAAACACATCAATTAAAGGCATAAAACTAACCCTTTTTAAGTACTAATGTTGGAAAAAGAGTGTTTTTGTCTTCCTTTTGTATTTTCAGGATGAAATGAGCTCAAAATCACAAAAGAAGCAAAAAGACCCCTAATTCTATCATAATTACAAGAAAAGGAACAAAAGCAAACTGCCCGGACCCTCAACGGCACCTCCCAAGACAAAGAGAAGAGAACAGATGTCTGAACACGCCCCGTGTCCAGTGAACACGGGGGCGTGCCCAGGAAGCAGCAGAAAAGACAAACCAGTAGAAGCTTCCATTGCTCACCACGGGGCCGTGCCCAGCAGACACGGGGGCGTGTTGAAAGTACAGCAGGCGCATTAATTGTAATTCGCAATTACAATTAATGAAGAGAGAGAATGTCAGACGGGCACGGGGCCGTGTTCAGCGAACACGGGGCCGTGTCCAGCGTTCTGTTCAGCCTATAAATAGAGGAGCTTGGCTTCATTCTCTCTCATCCCTTGGCACACCACCTCTCTCACACTTCATCCACCACCCACCACCACCATAACACCATCATCCACCACCATCATCCATTGTCCATCATAGAGTGTGTGAGTCGTCTCGGGATCCAAGATTGATCGTAAGAGTTCTTGACAAACAAGGCCATGTTTGCCTAAGTCTCTTACATCACTTGGTGAAGACAAGTGTTTAGTATAATACTTTTTATTTTTAATCTTTTGCACTTTTTATTTGGTTTTGTATTAATGACTTTAATAACTAGTTACTTATGTTGAAGGTGATCTTTCCTTATCGTTTGTCCGTGGTGTCTTGGCATTATTTTACTGTCTATATAAAATAAAAGATTTTCACCATTCATATCTCCACGGTCTATATGGAGGTATGTTGGCTACCTGGTCGGGGGTTAAGGGAACGGTTTGGTAAAGGTCTTGCCCTCGTTCAGCGTTTAGAGGTCCTGCTTGGGACCTGGGTCAAATTTAGTAGGATCTCCTTCAATGCCCATAGGTATTGGATGGCGGGGATCCAAACTCTTTGACCCCCTCATAAGCTAACTACTATTAATACTATAACCCGGCTATTTAGGACTGTATCCCTGCTGACTCAGACTACTTAGCCGAGGGTAACGTCACCGCCAAAAGCGGGGCCTACCATAATTTGCATTAATAACTTAATTCATTATCTTTCAATAATCCAACCCTTTAGGATTGTATCCTTGCTGACTCAAACTACTGGGTTGAGGGTAACGTCACCTCCGAAAAAGGGGCCTACTACAATAACTAAGATAATCTCTTAAACAAGTGCAAAAGTGCGAAAATAATCAAAGGTTATACTAATACACGTGTCGGATCCAAGTGATTCATCTTGTCTATCTGTTTTTATTTTATTTTATTTTTCAGCATTTAGTTAGTTTTTATTTTTCTTAGTTTAAAACATTTTTCTAACTTTTTGATTTGATTAGACGTTGAGGATAAACCGGTATTAAAAGCTCTTGTGTCCTTGGACGACCTCGGTATCTTACCAACACTATACTACGTCCACGATGGGTGCACTTGCCCATATGTGTGTTTAGTGTTAGTAAATATCGTGTTTTATAAATTTAAAACTTGGCTAAAAGTGTAAAAAGGGCTTAAATATATATCTAAAATTATATTACACTACACGCACATCAAGTTTTTGGCGCCGCTGCCGGGGACACAAGGATTTTAAGAAAGCTTAAAATCGACGGCCTAATCAGTTTTTCAAAACGCGCGCATTTTTCTGCATTTTAGTTTAGTTTTTGCATTTACAGTAGCTTGAACACGGGGCCGTGCTCGCTGAACACGCCCCCGTGCTGCATATTTTAGAGTAGATACCCAGATACAGAGTCTGACCACGGGGCCGTGTTCACTCAACACGCCCCCGTGCTCAAAGTGACCAGTTAATTTAATTAAAACGCCCAGATACAGTCCCTGAACACGGGGCCGTGTTCACCCAACACGGGGCCGTGTCCAGCTTCTGTTTCCGTCTTATTTTTGTTTTCTGGTCCCGAGACTCAGTTGTAGTCTGTTGAGTGATTCCTATGGATCAATACTCAAGAGATTACAACTACACCTATGATGAGGATGATTATAGGGGTAATTATTGCACTAATTGTCGTAATGCACACTCGGTTCAATATAATACTTCATATCAACCATCCAATTCATACAACCATTATGAGGAGCCCAGGTACGAGCCATCGACTTCATACACATCCTATGAAGACCAAAGGTATGAACCTCCTTCCTCATACTCGTATTTTGATGAACCAAGGTATGAGCCTTCATACTCATACTTTGAAGATTCAACATATGAGCCACCACCTTCATACACTTATTATGAGGAACCATGGCGTGAACAACTCACCTCATATGAGTACTATGAAGAACAAAGTTTCGACCCTTATCCATCATATACTTACAATGAAGAACAATGGTGTGAACCATCTACTTCATATGAGTACTATGAGGAACCAAGGATCGAACAACCGGATTCAAGCTTAGAGGATCCAAATTCTTTCAATCTCACCGAAGTAACCAATAGGATATTAGAACACATTAAAACTATCGAACGTTGCATAAAAGAATCTCGCGCAAGGGAAGAGGAATCCCGCGCGAGAGAAGAGTTAAAAAGTAATAATAACGTAGAGATAGTTGAAAATGTAAAAATGGAAGAACAAGAAAGTGAAAAACAGACACATGAGTTAAACAACGAAAATGGTGAGTCCGATAATGTTAAAATTCAAGAAGAGTCTAATTTAGAGGAAATTATTCTCTTGTCACCTACTTTCGAAAACAATTGTTTAATAACCCCTCATGCTAAGTTTTTAAAAGAGTTAAACACTAGTGCTAAAATTGAAGAAATGGTAAGTGTTAAGTTAACTAATGATCAAACCTCGCTAATAAAAGAAGATCCTTTTGAAATTAACATCACACCGGTTCCATGTTTCTTTCAAAATTCGTTTATTAGTAATGTCACTATTGATAAAGATCTTTGTGTTAACATAATGCCCAACTACATTTTTGAAAAGTTAAGTATTAGTGATTTTACTCCACTTCAAATACCCATTTTTCTATCCGACCGAAAAGTAATGAAATCAATCGGTGTAGTCGAAGATATTTTGGTTCGAACAAATCAAATGGTAATCCCAACCGACTTCGTCATCTTAGATGATGCCCCCCTAGTCTTGGGAAAACCTTTTGTACAAACTCACAAAGCTTTGAAAAACCGGAAATTCAACAATCTAACTCTTCAATTAGGGGCATTCAAAAGGAGCATAGATCTTGAGCGCTCAATGAAATATCCTTTTGGCAACAATGACCCCCTAATTGAAGATGAAGCTGAACCACCTGATACAAACCACGAGGAAGACCACTTTGTCGACGAAGAGGTAGCCATAGAACAAACTTTTAAAGTTCTTGATCTAGATGAACCACAAAATAAGGTATCTCCTAAAGACCCACCCATCGAGCTCAAAGAACTCCCTAAAGGTTTGGAATATGCTTTTCTAGGCAAAGATGGTAGTTTACCTGTAATTATTTCGTCTAAATTAACTAGCGTAGAAAAAGAAAAATTAGTTAACCTACTTAAAAAACACAAAAATGCGATCGCTTGGAAGCTTGTAGATATTAAGGGAATAAGTCCTTCCATGTGCACGCACAAAATTTTAATGAATGATGACTACAAAACAGTAATTCAACCACAACGAAGAGTGAACCCCAATGTTCAAGAAGTGGTTAAAAATGAAGTCATCAAACTACTCGACGCCGGACTAATCTACCCTATCTCCGATAGCCCGTGGGTAAGTCCCGTCCAAGTAGTCCCAAAGAAAGGAGGTATGACGGTAATAACTAACGAGAAAAATGAATTAATACCCACAAGAACCGTCACAGGATGGAGAGTCTGTATAGACTATAGGAGATTAAATGAAGCAACAAGGAAAGACCACTTTCCTTTGCCCTTCATTGATCAAATGTTAGAAAGATTATCCGGTCATAAATTTTATTGTTTCTTAGATGGTTTTTCAGGTTACTTTCAAATACCGATAGCACCAGAAGACCAAGAGAAAACAACTTTCACATGCCCCTACGGAACTTTTGCATATCGACGCATGCCATTCGGTCTATGTAATGCGCCTGCAACATTCCAACGTTGTATGGTCGCCATTTTCCATGATATGATTGAAAAAACCATGGAAGTCTTCATGGATGACTTTTCCATCTTTGGAGACTCATATGATCAATGCCTCGATAATCTTGAACGAATGCTATCCCGATGTGAGGAAACTAACCTCGCCCTTAACTGGGAAAAATGCCATTTCATGGTAACAGAGGGAATAGTACTCGGACATAAAATCTCAAGCGAAGGAATGGAAGTTGATCGAGCAAAAATCGAGACCATATCTCGATTACCTCCCCCATCCTCCGTGCGAGCAATCAGAAGTTTCCTAGGGCATGCCGGATTCTATAGAAGGTTTATCAAAGACTTTTCGAAAATTTCAAGACCTCTAACAAAATTGCTTGAAAAAGATGCACCCTTCATCTTTGACAAGGAATGCAATCAAGCATTTCTGACCCTCAAGGAAATGCTAGTCAATGCACCTATCATGATAGCGCCAGATTGGAAATTTCCCTTCGAAATCATGTGCGATGCAAGCGACTTTGCTGTTGGAGCAGTCTTGGGACAAAGAAAAGAAAAACATTTCCACCCAATCTATTATGCTAGTAAAACTCTAAATGATGCACAAGAAAATTATACAACTACAGAGAAAGAGTTACTAGCGGTGGTCTTTGCTTTTGATAAATTTCGTTCTTATCTTGTTCTTTCTAAAACAATAGTTTATACAGACCATGCAGCCATCAGGTACCTCTTCAAGAAGCAAGACGCAAAACCCCGTTTGATAAGGTGGATTCTACTCCTCCAGGAATTCGACATCGAAATCAAGGACAAAAGAGGAGCAGAAAACACTGCTGCAGATCACCTCTCACGCTTAGAAGACCCAGCTTTGGAGACAACCAGGGACGAGCAAATCAACGAAAAATTTCCCACGGAGTCCCTGGAAATGATGGAAAGCAGACAAGAACCATGGTATGCCGACTACGCTAATTTCTTAGCCAGCGGTATAGTCACCAAAGGATGGCCACATCATCAAAGAAAAAAATTCTTTGCTGATGTAAAGCATTACTTTTGGGAAGACCCCTATCTTTTCAAAATGTGTGCTGATCAACTCATCCGAAGGTGTGTCCATGGTAATGAAGCACAAAGAATACTCCGTCATTGTCATGAAGGTCCATACGGAGGACATCATGGTGCCTCAAGTACCGCGAGAAAGGTATTTGATTCTGGATTTTACTGGCCAACCATTTACAAGGATGCACAAAACCTTGTAAAGACATGTGATGCCTGCCAAAGATCAGGTAATATTTCTTCCAAAAACGAAATGCCCCAAAATGGCATTCTCGTTTGTGAAATCTTTGATGTGTGGGGACTCGATTTCATGGGACCTTTCCCGCCTTCAAAAGGAAACAAATATATACTTGTGGCGGTCGATTACTTGTCTAAATGGGCAGAGGCCGAAGCTCTTCCAACAAATGATGGAAGAGTAGTAGTAAAATTCCTAAAAAAATTGTTCTCACGTTTCGGCACACCAAAGGCATTAATAAGTGATAGAGGTACCCATTTTTGTAATCATCAACTCGAAAAAATCTTAACAAGATATGGGGTCTATCACCGGGTCTCAACAGCATATCATCCTCAAACAAACGGGCAAGCCGAAGTGACTAATCGAGGTTTAAAACGAATACTTGAGAAAACCGTAGGGATAAATAAAAAAGAATGGGCTGACAAACTAGATGACGCTTTATGGGCTTTTCGAACCGCTTATAAAACCACTATAGGCACAACCCCATATAAACTCGTCTATGGAAAAAGTTGTCACTTGCCAGTAGAAATTGCTCACAAAGCCTACTGGGCAATTAAAAACGTAAACTTAGATTTGGAAGTTGCCGGTAAGAATCGATTTTGTCAAATAAACGAATTAGAAGAACTTAGGAATTATGCATATTCTAACTCCGAAATTTATAAAGAAAGAATGAAAAATTTGCATGATAAATATATTAAATCTAATGAATTTCGGGTTGGAGACCAAGTTCTATTGTTCAATTCGCGACTTCGGTTGTTTCCTGGTAAGTTAAAATCTAGGTGGTCGGGACCTTTTTCAGTCACCCATGTTTTTTCACACGGTGCAGTAGAAATTAAAACTCGAAATGGGACACCATTTAAAGTCAATGGCCAACGGCTGAAACTCTACAGAGGATCCATTGAGGATGAGGAAGAGGAAATCGCACTTCAAACGGTCAACGAATAAACTCATACCAGACATGTTACAGGTAAGTATACATTCGGAACTGGTAAAAATCATCTAACCATTATTCGGAGATAAGGGGCATGCACACAAGCACAAAAAAAAAAAAAAAAAAAAAAAAAAAAAAAAAATTCAAAAAATTTCACCCGGCACGGGGCCGTGTTCGCTGAACACGGGGCCGTGTCGAGGCGACTGTCGGGATAAAACCCATTTGTTCTATCAGTTACACCATTCCACACGCCCCGTTTCGCCGAAAACTCTCTGGTTAGAGGCGATTTTCTGCCAATTTCGAACGTTACCACCAAGCCTAACAACGTCAAGGTATGATTCTATCCTTCTTAGTAGTTAGATTAGTTACTTGCATGTAGTTAAAACATCAAAAATTGGGGGAAATCTAGGGTTCTTCATGTTCATCCGGATCGAACTCAAAATTTTTGATGAAAATTGTTAGTAGTAGTTTAGAGTAGAGTAATAGGAAGTAAGTAGCCATGTATTGTTGATAGATTTGTCCGATTTCCAACTAAAAACACAAACCCTTGTTCTTGAACCGAAAAACACAAAATCGAAGGGGTAAATGGTTTGATTTTGGAAAAATGACACTTAGGGTTTCATTTTCGGGGGAAACCGCTGCTATTAGGCTAAAAATTTTCAGGTTTTCGAAACCGGGACGAAAAAATGAAAATTTGGTGTTACAGACGACTGAACACGGGGCCGTGTTCGCTGAACACGGGGCCGTGTCCAGCCCACTGTCTGCAGTTTTCAACCCGAATTTCCATGTTTCGCACTAACTTTTGTTGTATTCTTTTCAGATGTCCAAATTCACACGGTTCAATGCCAGCGAACTTGATGCAAGGGCTCGCTATGAGGTCCTACAAACAAGGCCCGAAGAATATCCAAGGCGGGCATGCACCGATCTGCTGACAATGGTAAACCAACTGGACCGCTTCAACAACATAGTGACGGGTCCGCTGCACGTTGCATTGACTACCCGACTTCGGTCGGTCCACCAATGCACATTGGAGTTCTATAGTACGTTTATCTTCAACTCGAGACGCGACCCGTTTGATCACGATGCGGTCGAGTTTCGATGTGGGGGTACGACCTATAGAACCTCCATGGCGCAGTTCGGATCAATCATTGGGCTGTACAAAGATGAAGAAGCAGGGAACGAAGAGAATACCGGGGGGTTGCGAGATTTGGACGCAAGTGAACGTCAAGCAGCATGGGCACAAATCGGTGAAGGGATCTATAACTCCAGCAGCACAAAGAGTACCAAACTGAGGGACCCGCTATACCGTTACATTCACAGGCTCCTCACGTACTCGTTGAACCAACGCCATGACAGTAGTGGCGTTGTTGGGGTTAGAGATTTGGTTGTCCTCCACTGCATCCATAACCGGAAGCCTCTCGATGTTTCTTACCTCCTACTGCGGAACATGCACTTAAACCGCCTTGCCACTGCTCCTACACCAATCTTCTTCGGGGGATGGGTGTACCGTCTTTTCAAGCACTTCGCGAACATCCCAAAGTCCTTCGAAAGGAGCCCATGGTCGGGACGGGTTGATTACCATATCTGCCGGGCCATGAACTTGCTCTATGAAGCGGAGGACGGGACGGTGAGCTTTCAAAGGACGCAAGGCTACGCATGGAACCCGCAAGAGGCTCTAGTTCTTCACGCACCACCTCCACATTTCCAATACCCTCCCCAAGGCGATCCGGGTCAATCCTCCTCTCAAGGAGGCGGTTTTCCTAATTTCCAAAGTTTGCATGATCTTTTGCAGGAAAACCTCATGTGCACTCGGAACACCTACAACCTTGCCAACAACACACATCTCCGGGTGGGAGCTATCGAACGCAGCGTCAACGACATACAAGATGACATCGGTAGCATCCGGGAGTACATGGCGAGGCAGGGAGGCGGAGGTGAAGACAGTGATGAAGATATGGAGTAGGAGGCCGGGAGGAGCAAAGGGCTAGCTGGTTATGAGCCCACAGGTTTGATCACCCTTTCCTATCGAACAATTCATGGCCTGCGTGCCATTTGTCAAGACAATTTACTTTCCTTAACTCTTTTCTTTTTATTTTTACTTTGTTTTTACTTTGTGTTGGATAATGTTTAACTATGGTAAGATTAGGATGTTTGGTGCTTGGTTGGATGGTATTGAATGCTTGAACAGGTGTAATGCAAGGGTTAGAATGCTAAACATTAGCACTCGCAGCCCTAGGAGGAAGAAACCGGGAGAAAACCATATTTTTCTGGCTAACAGACTGTCCACACGGGGACGTGTTCAGCCGACACGCCCCCGTGTCCATCTCCCAGATCTGCTGTTTGGCTACTGACCTGCAGATTTTTGTCCAACACGTGGCCGTGTTCACCCAACACGCCCCCGTGTTCACCCTCTGTAAGTTCTTCGTTACTGGCAGTTCTCCACGGGGCCGTGTTCAATGAACACGGGGCCGTGTCCAGAGTGCCAGTAACACAAATCTTTGTTTTTAAACACACTTTTACATATTTTAATCAACCAAAAACTCTATTTTTGGACACATTGAGGACAATGTGTAATTTAAGTGTGGGGGGGATGCTAAAACCTTGGAATTTTGCAAAATCCTAAAACAAGCCTTACACAAAACTCTATTGGAACCGCTAAACACCCCAAATTTTTTTCAAAAACTTTTTCATTTTTTTTATTTATTTACTTGTCTTAGTTTAAGTTGGGAATAACAAGTTATAAAAGGGTTATATTTTTACAAACTCACAACCGATAGCGTCGTGATAAAAAGAACTAACATAAGAAAATTATGAAACGGTATAACAAGTCTAGCTAAAATTCGATTATATATGCTTGTTCACATTAAAAACCCATTCCCACAAAAAGTGAGTTTTGAGCCTTTATTGAGCATAAAAATACACATATTTTAGATTAAATGCTCATTTTTCGTTTCTTGTGTGATTAGCCGCTCGGTTTTTACAAATCTAGAACTTGCCACGACGATACATTCCCGGTCCTTACCAACTTAAACCCAAGTAAGTAAATGATGGAGGCATTAGGACTAACTATTTTTCTTTCAAAACCATTATTTTTCATTTTTTTTTTTTTTTTTTTACCTACCCAAAATCCCCCTAGAAAACCCCTTTGAGCCTAAACCTTTCATTTCATTACCCCCAAAACAATTTTTTTTACCCACCAAAAAACCTTTTTCATTTTTTCACCTTTATTTTAGTAACATACTCGGTTTTTCATAAACATACCCTTTACGTGACGGAAAAAAAAAAAAAAAAAAAAAAAAAAAAAATTTGTTGAAGTCAAAAACAAACATAAGCTACAAAAAGCTTGTTTGGAGAAATACTTCAAAAATAAATGTCACCAAAAATAAGGTATTTCACGAAAAACCGACACTTGTTACAATTTTCGCCCTTTTTACTAACCACTAACCAACCACCCACCTTTAAACCCAAGCCTTCACCCCAAAAGACCTCTTGATATTTACAAAGGTAAAAGTTAAAAAGGAGGAGGATTGATCGCTTGGCAAGCATATGGAAAATGTAAATCCGTGCCGCTCTCGAGCGATTCACTTAAATATACACCTTCGGCCGAGTGATTGAGTGATCTCCCGTGAGGTATGTGAACTTGTATATAAATGGAATTTTAATAAGGCATGCTATGCCAAATTAAGTAGTTTATCTTATGAAAAGTTCAAAATAAACCATGACGAATAAGATTGTAAATAAAATAAAAATAGAACCTATACAAACCTTGGATTCCCGACACTCTAGGACAAGTTAAAAAACTTCTCTTCTACCTATTCCATTTGGGAGTGTAAGCCACATTAAAAGAGTTTTGCTTGAGGACAAGCAAAAGTTCAAGTGTGGGGGTATTTGATGTGTGTAAAATGCAACATATAAAACACATCAATTAAAGGCATAAAACTAACCCTTTTTAAGTACTAATGTTGGAAAAAGAGTGTTTTTGTCTTCCTTTTGTATTTTCAGGATGAAATGAGCTCAAAATCACAAAAGAAGCAAAAAGACCCCTAATTCTATCATAATTACAAGAAAAGGAACAAAAGCAAACTGCCCGGACCCTCAACGGCACCTCCCAAGACAAAGAGAAGAGAACAGATGTCTGAACACGCCCCGTGTCCAGTGAACACGGGGGCGTGCCCAGGAAGCAGCAGAAAAGACAAACCAGTAGAAGCTTCCATTGCTCACCACGGGGCCGTGCCCAGCGGACACGGGGGCGTGTTGAAAGTACAGCAGGCGCATTAATTGTAATTCGCAATTACAATTAATGAAGAGAGAGAATGTCAGACGGGCACGGGGCCGTGTTCAGCGAACACGGGGCCGTGTCCAGCGTTCTGTTCAGCCTATAAATAGAGGAGCTTGGCTTCATTCTCTCTCATCCCTTGGCACACCACCTCTCTCACACTTCATCCACCACCCACCACCACCATAACACCATCATCCACCACCATCATCCATTGTCCATCATAGAGTGTGTGAGTCGTCTCGGGATCCAAGATTGATCGTAAGAGTTCTTGACAAACAAGGCCATGTTTGCCTAAGTCTCTTACATCACTTGGTGAAGACAAGTGTTTAGTATAATACTTTTTATTTTTAATCTTTTGCACTTTTTATTTGGTTTTGTATTAATGACTTTAATAACTAGTTACTTATGTTGAAGGTGATCTTTCCTTATCGTTTGTCCGTGGTGTCTTGGCATTATTTTACTGTCTATATAAAATAAAAGATTTTCACCATTCATATCTCCACGGTCTATATGGAGGTATGTTGGCTACCTGGTCGGGGGTTAAGGGAACGGTTTGGTAAAGGTCTTGCCCTCGTTCAGCGTTTAGAGGTCCTGCTTGGGACCTGGGTCAAATTTAGTAGGATCTCCTTCAATGCCCATAGGTATTGGATGGCGGGGATCCAAACTCTTTGACCCCCTCATAAGCTAACTACTATTAATACTATAACCCGGCTATTTAGGACTGTATCCCTGCTGACTCAGACTACTTAGCCGAGGGTAACGTCACCGCCAAAAGCGGGGCCTACCATAATTTGCATTAATAACTTAATTCATTATCTTTCAATAATCCAACCCTTTAGGATTGTATCCTTGCTGACTCAAACTACTGGGTTGAGGGTAACGTCACCTCCGAAAAAGGGGCCTACTACAATAACTAAGATAATCTCTTAAACAAGTGCAAAAGTGCGAAAATAATCAAAGGTTATACTAATACACGTGTCGGATCCAAGTGATTCATCTTGTCTATCTGTTTTTATTTTATTTTATTTTTCAGCATTTAGTTAGTTTTTATTTTTCTTAGTTTAAAACATTTTTCTAACTTTTTGATTTGATTAGACGTTGAGGATAAACCGGTATTAAAAGCTCTTGTGTCCTTGGACGACCTCGGTATCTTACCAACACTATACTACGTCCACGATGGGTGCACTTGCCCATATGTGTGTTTAGTGTTAGTAAATATCGTGTTTTATAAATTTAAAACTTGGCTAAAAGTGTAAAAAGGGCTTAAATATATATCTAAAATTATATTACACTACACGCACATCAATTATACTGAAACTGATTTCCAAAAGTTCGAACTCGATGCCAAAGCATTTAGCATCATTGCATCTGCATTACCCAATGAAATCTATGCTGGACTGTTACATTGTAATAGTGCCAAAGAGCTATGGGATGCACTGAAGGAACAGTTTGGGGGAACGGAAGAAGTTATTGAAAACAATAGGGAAATTCTGAATCAGCAGTATGAAACCTTTTGTCACATCAAGGGTGAATCATTGACCCAACAGTTTGAGCGATTTAGCTGTCTCATTAGTGAGCTAAGACTTGTTAAAGTTACATTTCCTAATGCAACTCAAAATAGCAGGTTTCTTAGATCACTACCTGAAAAATGGGATACAATTGCTTTTGTAACTAGAAATTCAGCTGAGTTCAAAGATCTGACCCTGACCCAACTTCATGGTAGACTCCTGACCTATGAAAGGGAGTTAAACCAGAAAAGGAAGTTGCAAGAGTCTGGCAAAGTTACAGGTGACTATTCATTTGGCAGCACAGCTCTTTTTGGTCAGGAAGAATCTGGTAGCAGTAGTAAGGATCAGAGTTTTGACCACTTTATTGATATAACTGCTGGTGGAAATTTCAACAACTCTGATTCTCACTCTGCAAATTATGCTTTTGCTGCAAATTGTGAAAATCAGATGTCAGATAACTTGTGCTTTGAACTAAATGATTTGCAACACTTTGATCCCACTGACTTAGAAGAGATGGACATTTTGCATCAATTGGCTTTGCTTAGTGTAAGAACAAGCAAATTCTATAAAAGAACAGGGAGAAAATTCCCAGGGTTACATGGGAATTTGAGAGTGGGGTTGGATAAATCAAAACTGAAATGCTACAAGTGCAATAGGCTAGGTCATTTTGCTAGGGAGTGCAGGAGTCAAACCACTGATCTAATAATAACTCATCCCAGCTCAAACCCTAGACCACAACATCAAAGCACTGTGCAATATACCCAATATACCCCTACAGCACATATTAATACTGCTCACTATGTTGCAACCTCTGTGCCTGTGCATTATGTTCAAACCACTGTTCGACAAATTTAGTATGTTCAAGCCCCTGTCCCTCAGGCACAAGTGCAACCTGTTGCACCTCAACAAGCTGCTCCAACAGTAGTACAACCAGATTAGCAAAGCTTTTTCACCCAAGGCTTTGTTGACTGGAGCAGCATGCCTAATGAGCTTGGTGTTTTGCACTCTATGCTTCTAATGATAACCTTAATTATGAATTTTGTTTGATGGCATTAGAGTCAATACCAGAAGGGGTAGAAACTGAAGGTGAACAGCTAAGTGCTGAAACAGTGGATAAAGTGGCTGAAGCAGTGGTTACTACAGTTGCTGGTGAACTACTGCTGGGAGAAAATTCAGAAACCCTGATTGAACCACTGTCTGATCCCTGGTCCAAAGAAAACAAAGAAGAAGAGAAAGAGAAGAGAGCTGATAAAGAAGATGATCATCAATGTGATTGTGCCATGATGGCTGCTGCTAAGGTATCACCTCAAGTTCTTGAAAAACTGTGTTCAGACAAATGCATTATTGCTTTTGCTAACATTAAAGAGGTAAATGAAAACCTTAGAGATAAAGTCTTTACTGATGAAGTCAAATTTGAAAAGTCATTAAAAGAACTTAAAAACAAATTGGCTAAAAAAGATAAAGAAATCAGCAGTCTCAAAGAAGAGCAAAGCATAACCAAGACTCAACTCCAAACTATGGAAGAAAAATACCAAGTTTGTAAATAGGATTTGGAATCCACCCAAATCACTTGTGAAAAATGGGTGGAATCTTGCAAAGGTTATGAGGTCATGCTTGAAAAACAGATTAAAAGCAATGTAAAATTTGGTGTTGGCTTTAGAAAACATGATGAAATTGAAAACAATGCTTCAAAAGAATCTGTTCAAACCATTGTTGAAGTTATTCCCACAAACAAGGATGGCCAAGAGGTTAAAATAACTGACAAACTTGGTAACAAAATTACTTTTGAAAGATCTATGGGGTCCTCAACCTTTGAGGAAATTGAGAAATACCAATTCAAACCCACATGGTCTGATGAGTGTGACATCCTTGAAAACTTCAAACCAATGGATTTCACAACCACTGATGGTGTAAAAGCTCCAAAAGCAAAGGTCATTCCTATCAAAGACATCCCAATAGTGGTTCAAAACTCTGTTGCTAAGGAGTCTGAGAAAAGGAAGAAAAGAGAAAAGATCAAAAACCTGTTTTGTGATTTTTGTGAAAAGAGAAATCATCTAACAAAAGACTGTTTTCATCTAGAAGCATATGATCTAAACAAAACAAGTGTCATTGTACCTGCTGAAAGCTGCACCATCGGTGAGAAAACAAACCACAAAACTCAAGAATGTGTGTATCTCAAAAACTTTGATGTAAAAAGGAATGAGTACACTGCAAAAACATCCTTAAGTCCATCAACATCATCTGTCAAGTTCACAAAGAACCAACCACTGTTTGTGCCAGTCCAAACAGCTATCACAAAACAGCTGAACCAAACATCTGTTCAAAGAGACGTTCAAGTGACTGATGCACCCCCTGCCAATCAGTTCAGAAGAGGTAAGGGACAACCATCATACCAAAGGATCCCACATGTTTATGAGACTTACAAAAAGCCTTTTAAACCAAGAGTGAACAGGCATCCTTTTGGTTATCAACAGGTGACTGGTCAAGACCCACAATAATGGTTAGAGAAAAACTGTCCTAAAACTATCCAAACCCCTGATCTAACCACTGTTTATGCACCTGAACTCACCCCAGACACTGTTGAGACCCCATCCAAAGCCTTATTGGCTTTGGAGACCCTAATGAACTAATCCTTTTACTTCATGTGCAGGGAGCTTCTGCATGCTTAGATAGCCTTTGGTATGTAGATAGTGGAGGCTCCAGGCACATGACAGGATGTAAAGCCCTTCTCAAAGATTTCAAAATCCATGGAGGGGGTGATATATCCTTTGGCAATAATAGTAAAGGGAAAGTTATGGGATCTGGTACAGTACAGTCTGGTAATGTAAAATTTAAAAATGTCAATCTAATAGACAATCTAAAATTCAACCTTCTGAGTGTTTCACAAATGAGTGATAAGGGGTATGGATCCTTCTTCACAAAGGAGTGTTGTAGGATTGTTGGACCAGAAATGGTTGAAAAGATTGAAGCAATAATAAAAACTAGAAAAACCAAACTTGTTGCTCAAAGAAGTGGCAATGTTTATGTGGTGGATATGTCAAAAGAGAGCCCCAGAACTGATGCCTGCCTGTTCTTAGCTGCATCAAACAAAGAGAGAGAACTATGGCACAGAAGATTGGGGCACACAAATCTTAAGACAATCACTGCCATTTCAAAACAGGGGCTAGTAATAGGTTTACCTCAAAAACTGTTCACCTGTCCTGAGCATTGTGTTTCCTGCTTAAAAGGAAAACAACATAAAAGCTCCTACAAATCCATTGATGAGTCCAAAACAACCAAATGTTTGCAAATGCTTCATATGGATTTGTTTGGCCCAGTTAAAGTCATGAGTCTTAGGAAAAAGAGATATTGTTTAGTTATAGTTAATGACTTTTCTAGGTTTACATGGACTTAGTTTTTACACTCAAAAGATGAGACTGCAGGCATTCTGCAAGACTTTGTGACACAGGTTGAAAAGCAGTTTGATCTTCCAATAAAAATCTTCAGAAATGACAATGGCACAGAGTTCAGGAACAAGGAGTTAGATGATTTCTGTGTGTCAAAAGGAATTGTGAGGCAATACAGCATTCCAAGAACACCAGAACAAAATGGGGTTGTTGAAAGAAAGAACAGAGCTTTGATTGAGGCTGCCAGAACCATGCTTGTTGATTCAGGTTTGCCATTAACTTTTTGGGCAGAGGCAGTAAACACTGCTTGCTATGTCCAAAATAGAGTTTTAATCAACCCCAGGCATCAAAAGACTACCTATGAACTGCTGTATAAAATAAAGCCATTGATCTCATATTTCAAAGTTTTTGGCTGTCCATGCTTCATTTTAAACTTAAAAGATTCTATCTCAAAGTTTGCAGCCAAAATTGATTGTGGTTATCATCTGGGATACTCAACCACTGCTAAGGCCTACAAAGTGTTTAACACAAGGACCAAAATAGTGGAAGAGACTTTGAATTCAATGAACTTTCATCAATGAAAATCCCAGCAAATCCTGTAGAATTGTTTGATCTTGATAAATTTACTTTTGAAAATACTGCTGTCAAGACTAACAGTGCAGATCCATCAAAAGAATCATCACCAGACTATGGGTATGAAATCATCATTCCTCAATAAAAGTCTGTCACAATGGGAAGAGCAGCAGATGTTCAAAAAAGCTGTCAAAGCTCAACCACTGCTACCTCAACAGTTGTTGACCAAAATAGCCCCTTAACCCCTGTTTCCACATCATCAAACACTGTTGATAAAAGTCCTCAAACAGTGGATCAAAGTCAGCATGTGTCCACACCATTACCACCTATTCCACCACCTTTTAAAGCCACTGCTGGATCATCAAAGTCACCAGCAGTGGTTAGCTCAGATGATTCACATCTGGAGCCATCCCCACTTAATGCCATTATTCCATACCAAGGAGAGCTTATCTTCTTGAATCTCATCCACTAGAGCAAATTATTGGCAACATCAATGAAGGGGTGCTCACAAGAAGTCAATCCCAAAACATTTGTCTTTTTGCTGGTTTTCTATCTCTTCATCAGCCAGTCAAGTACCAAGAGGCACTAAAAGACAACAGCTGGGTAGAAGCCATGCAAGAGGAGCTCCAACAGTTTAGAAGACAACAAGTTTAGGAGCTTGTACCATTGCCAGAGGGTGTAAGTCCTATTGGCACAAAATGGGTCTTCAAAAATAAAACTGATGAAAGGGGTATTGTTGTCAAGAATAAAACCAGGCTTGTGGTTCACGGGTTTAGACAAGAAGAGGGATTGATTATGATGAAACATTTGCCCTTGTAGCAAGACTTGAAGCTATCAAATTATTTCTGGCCTTTGCTATCAACCACAACATCAAGGTGTACCAAATGGATATCAAATGTGCATTCCTCTATGGTAAGATTCAAGAGGAGGTTTATGTTTGTCAACCTCGAGGCTTTGAGGATCCATTTAATCCAAATCATGTCTACAAGCTGAATAAAGCTTTGTATGGCCTGAAACAAGCACCGAGGGTCTGGTATGAAACTCTTTCCACCTTTTTACATTCCATTGGGTTCACAAGAGGTAAAATAGATCCAGAATAAGCAAAAGTTATGTAATCAAGTCTCTCCCCTTGAAAGTGGTTTCAACATCTGCTGACCTCCAATCTACTGATCATTACTAACTGCTGACCTACAACTGCTGTCCAAGTCAAAGACTGATGGAAGACTAAAGCCCTGCTGTTCAATCTACTGCTATGGGTCAAGCTCTGCTGGATATATCAAGTACTGCTGGGTTCACATCAGTGGAAGGATGCAGCAGTAGTTTAGTTTATATTATGAGATGTAATGTATGGCAGTAGTTAGCATAGCAGGTTTTGTATAGATCAGATGTTAGAGTTTGTTAGGAGGTTAGATGTCACTTTCATGGTGATGTCAGCTTAGATGCTTCAGTGGTTTGTCAGTGATTATAAATAGAACAGTATCCTGTACTGTTCTATCAGCTCTTCACCATCTTCTTCCTGTACGAACAAATCATTGAGCTCAGGTTGAGGGGGAGTTTGTTGCATATATGCAATTGTAATTGAATCTTAAAATAAATTTAAGCATTCGGTTCATTGTTGAAAATGTGTGTTGAAAGCAATTCTCCTGTTTGATTGTGAAAAGTTTGTTTCCATTTAAATTCCGCTGCACTACTCTTTCATTGTTCATCTTAGGAAAAAGAGATATTGTTTAGTTATAGTTAATGACTTTTCTAGGTTTACATGGACTTAGTTTTTACACTCAAAAGATGAGACTGCAGGCATTCTGCAAGACTTTGTGACACAGGTTGAAAAGCAGTTTGATCTTCCAATAAAAATCTTCAGAAATGACAATGGCACAGAGTTCAGGAACAAGGAGTTAGATGATTTCTGTGTGTCAAAAGGAATTGTGAGGCAATACAGCATTCCAAGAACACCAGAACAAAATGGGGTTGTTGAAAGAAAGAACAGAGCTTTGATTGAGGCTGCCAGAACCATGCTTGTTGATTCAGGTTTGCCATTAACTTTTTGGGCAGAGGCAGTAAACACTGCTTGCTATGTCCAAAATAGAGTTTTAATCAACCCCAGGCATCAAAAGACTGCCTATGAACTGCTGTATAAAATAAAGCCATTGATCTCATATTTCAAAGTTTTTGGCTGTCCATGCTTCATTTTAAACTTAAAAGATTCTATCTCAAAGTTTGCAGCCAAAATTGATTGTGGTTATCATCTGGGATACTCAACCACTGCTAAGGCCTACAAAGTGTTTAACACAAGGACCAAAATAGTGGAAGAGACTTTGAATTCAATGAACTTTCATCAATGAAAATCCCAGCAAATCCTGTAGAATTGTTTGATCTTGATAAATTTACTTTTGAAAATACTGCTGTCAAGACTAACAGTGCAGATCCATCAAAAGAATCATCACCAGACTATGGGTATGAAATCATCATTCCTCAATAAAAGTCTGTCACAATGGGAAGAGCAGCAGATGTTCAAAAAAGCTGTCAAAGCTCAACCACTGCTACCTCAACAGTTGTTGACCAAAATAGCCCCTTAACCCCTGTTTCCACATCATCAAACACTGTTGATAAAAGTCCTCAAACAGTGGATCAAAGTCAGCATGTGTCCACACCATTACCACCTATTCCACCACCTTTTAAAGCCACTGCTGGATCATCAAAGTCACCAGCAGTGGTTAGCTCAGATGATTCACATCTGGAGCCATCCCCACTTAATGCCATTATTCCATACCAGGCTTGTGGTTCACGGGTTTAGACAAGAAGAGGGATTGATTATGATGAAACATTTGCCCTTGTAGCAAGACTTGAAGCTATCAGATTATTTCTGGCCTTTGCTATCAACCACAACATCAAGGTGTACCAAATGGATATCAAATGTGCATTCCTCTATGGTAAGATTCAAGAGGAGGTTTATGTTTGTCAACCTCGAGGCTTTGAGGATCCATTTAATCCAAATCATGTCTACAAGCTGAATAAAGCTTTGTATGGCCTGAAACAAGCACCAAGGGTCTGGTATGAAACTCTTTCCACCTTTTTACATTCCATTGGGTTCACAAGAGGTAAAATAGATCCAGAATAAGCAAAAGTTATGTAATCAAGTCTCTCCCCTTGAAAGTGGTTTCAACATCTGCTGACCTCCAATCTATTGATCATTACTAACTGCTGACCTACAACTGTTGTCCAAGTCAAAGACTGATAAAAGACTAAAGCCCTGCTGTTCAATCTACTGCTATGGGTCAAGCTCTGCTGGATATATCAAGTACTGCTGGGTTCACATCAGTGGAAGGATGCAGCAGTAGTTTAGTTTATATTATGAGATGTAATGTATGGCAGTAGTTAGCATAGCAGGTTTTGTATAGATCAGATGTTAGAGTTTGTTAGGAGGTTAGATGTCACTTTCATGGTGATGTCAGCTTAGATGCTTCAGTGGTTTGTCCGTGATTATAAATAGAACAGTATCCTGTACTGTTCTATCAGCTCTTCACCATCTTCTTCCTGTACGAACAAATCATTGAGCTCAGGTTGAGGGGGAGTTTGTTGCATATATGCAATTGTAATTGAATCTTAAAATAAATTTAAGCATTCGGTTCATTGTTGAAAATGTGTGTTGAAAGCAATTCTCCTGTTTGATTGTGAAAAGTTTGTTTCCATTTAAATTCCGCTGCACTACTCTTTCATTGTTCATCTTAATTCAAACGTAAATCACAATCAATCCAAACTCAGATCCTAACATTAACATAAACGGTTGTATAGCCATTTAAACAATCCTCCAACGTTCAAAAAAAGCACAACGGTCAAGTCCAAACGGTCAAATCAAGCCTACCAACGTTCTTCCCGCATGCGGCAAGCTTTCCCCGAATGATCTTCTCCCCGCGCGGCATATATTGGTGGCGGCGGTGTTTGCCGAACGGAAAAAGTGCTTGCCACACCCTTTGTCGCGATCACCCCGTACACCCTTATGGAAAATTTATATTCTGTACTAGCAAGGTATCTTACTCTCATTGGACTTGCATTTTCCTCTTTTGAGACTCGTTGACCAAACCATTATCAATATCAAAACACATTTTCAATATTCTTGGGCCATTTACTAGAATCATTCAACCCCTTTTATTCCAAGTATAATTATGAACGGAGGTACATGTATCCTTGCACAAATTACATGTTGGTCCAATGGAATTTGGGTGTAATGTAATGGTGGTAGATTTGTGTAGCCATCACTATTTCATATATAGTGGAAAAAAGATTTGGTCCACAGTAACTGTCAGAAGTGGGTTGGGTATTTGGGTCTATCTTCCTTTTGTTAACAAAACAAAAAGAAAAAATATTGGGAAAAAATTAATATATTTAAAAAAAAATTGTTTATCATCTTAAATAAAGAGATGTGATTCATGCATAACAAAATTAGCATACAAAAGAGACATATTTATTAGTGACTTGCTTTTTGAGGTTTGTATGTGTTGTACATAGACAAATGTTATTGTTTAGTTTCTAAAAAAGATTAAATGTTTATTATGTGAGATGCTAAATCAGGTTAGGAATAACAAAAAAGCTTTGGCAAGTTGACTTTAATGAGTAAGGTTAACTTTTCTTTTCATCTTTTTTTTTTTGAACGGCAAATTTGGATCACTGACGGACCACTGGAGTATCATCGTGCCACCAGCGGAACCACCCGATCATATCCATCTCAACAAGGCATAATGCCTATACACAAATTCAGGAGGAAACCCAATAAATATGGGAAAACCCCCTTGTGAGAATCAAACCCAGGACCTATTGGTCCTAAAGCCTTATCTCACCCCTAAGATACCACTAAACTATAAAGCCATGAGTTCATCTTTTTGCTTTTATCTTACCTTTTGAACATGAACTAATGAAAATGTATTAAATTGGTTGCTATTTGTAAGAGTATAATAATTATTAAATAAGCTTCACTCAACTCACATGTTATTTTTCAACTGTAGTAACCGTAGTAAATAATAGTAATAAAAGAAATTTAAATAATTAACCCTAACAAACATATTGTATCTAATACCCCCTCCATCAATCGGACAATCTCAGCAGCTGAAAATCCAAAAATTTTAGTGCAGAATGGTAAAGTTATCGACATAAACAAACAATCTTGATAGGAAAGAAAAAAGTAGCATGGGTTGGATAGGGACACTCACGACCGTGTTTTGCGGAGAGCTTGTGACCATGTGGTGGACTGCGGTATGAGGACATAAACAAATGACAATAAGGTTGTGATAACAAGAAGCACAGTGATAAGGGTTTCAACCAACAAGAACAATGATTTTTTTATAGATGGTACGGTAGAAAGATCAATAAAAAATTATAATCCACTCATTAAGCAACCCAGACGGTGGTGCGTAGAAGGACTAACACCCAACTATTTTTTAAATGTAAATTACAAATTTCATAAGTTGTGGTATTTTATTAAAAAAATCACAAGACTTGACCAAAATGGGGTGTGTTGACTTTTATTTTAGTTGTGTTGTTTTTCACATTATGCATTTAGTCAAACCCTTGAGTAGAAGGGCATATACCTTTCTAGAATGTCCCTTAAACTTAGGGCAACCTCAGAATGTGGGCCTAGCCATACAAAAGATCTTTTTGGGCCGCAAGAAAATCTTACTTATTTTGATACAAGTGTTTGATGGGGACCACACCCACTCTTAAGTTTTCCAAAATGTAGGTACTTAAGAGGAGATAATATTAGTCAATTTATACGGTAACAATGTATCTTTTTATTTTTTTTATTCTATTATTAATAGAATATGGTCAGTATATGCTATAAACCCCAAAAGTACCATACAAAAAGAAACAAAAAGCAAAAAAAATACACCCACCGGTTACAACTCTATCTCATTATATCTTGAATATTAAGATCCGCCAATCTCTCCCACACGATATCATGGAATTTCTTTCTAGAGTTATAATTTATTTCTAGAGTTAATTTTATAAAATGAGCAAAAAGTGGAATAGATTCAAGGAGGCAAATTCATCGTACCAAAATATTAATAGCTTTTAAAATCATTTATTACAAGGAATAAAGTTTTCTATATTATGTTTTATACTCACGTTTAATGCATAAAAGTTAGATACGAACAAGAAGATGTTGATTGAGGACATCTCAACCTAGTCCAACATTATCATCTTGTACTATGTTCTTTTTATGCTGTTCTGTTTCTTTTCTTTTTTTGAACGACAAACTTGGATCACTGACACATTGTGGGAATCGAACCCAGGACCTAATGGTCCATAAGCCTTATCCCACCCTGAAAATACCACTAGGCTATAATGCCATGGATTGTTATTTTGGTTGTTATAACGATTAATCAAATAAGAACTTTCGCATAAAAACAACTTCCAGTCTATCAAATTCTTTATGGCTCAAAAAAGTCACAACTTATTATGTCATGTCCATGATTTTAGCTAATGGATTGATAACGATGAAAACGAAGAAGAAATGAATGAAGACTGTGAACCAAACCGGTGGATTACATCCAGTCTCGCACGATTTTGTCCATACTCGATTTTACTTGTACACACATTGAAAGCAGATGGTGAACCAAATTGATTGAACCATCAATCGTTGCAAGCAGATGCTAAATCAAATCGATTGACACACTTCATTATACCATATAGATAAGATCCATCTGCATAGATATCGCCAGCTACATCAAGAAATCAAATTGATTCAAGTGTTGTACGTGCCTCTAATAACTGTTTTATGTATCAAATGACTTTTTGGTTATGTTCATTTTTTGTGTGATTCTCCATCAAGAGTCTCAAGTTGTTTGATAACGCTTACTTCTATGATCTCGCTATATTTTTTTATATAAATATACATATGTAAACCATTTACATAGTAAAAGTTAAAGTCGGAACGATGCACTACTTTGGCAAGCACATAGATCATCTCTCACAAGTTTTCTACACAACAAGCAATACACACACCACATACATACACTTCTAATGGTTTTAGACACACCATCTCCCTACCATCCTAAGACCATCGAGGGTGTGCTCATGCTGTTGGTACAGTTCTGTTTAAGCATGAAGGAAAACATATGAATCATACCTGTCACTGCAGACAGTGCAGAGGAGAATCCAGTGAGAGAGTTCGACATGCCTGTCATCTTGATTCGGTTCCTCCTTAGGGTGCTGACTGATGATGGTGACTTAGAAACCGAAAAGGGTATCGGTTTAGGAGAGGAGGTTTCGTGATGATGTTATGGCTTATGGGGTGTGAATTGTGAAACTGAGTAACCCCTAAACCTCCACATAACTCTCCTTATATAAGCACCCAGGAGGAAACCTAATTAGTTACTAAGGGTAATATGGTCCATCAACAATTACCTACTAATTAAATAATAGGTTCTAATATATTTTGATCTCTATAATGTAAATGATTAAGATGGCTATAGATTAAATATTAATACGTAATATATTTAATCTTACATTCTCCCACTTAGCCGAGTAATCATTTACTATGAGTATTAGATAAGCCTGATCAGGAGTTAACACTCATTTTAGCCTTAAACAAGTACTATAGCAGAAAAATACAGCCGTTGAATCATTATGCGACTCAGGACCCCCATTAATCATACTATAGCCTTAATTTAAAACCTAATCATCATGATCAAAATACGCGTAAGCCCTTTGTTTGATTTGTAACTTTTATTTGTCTATATGCCATTATACCGGTTGAACATATTCTAACAGACATACAAAATCAAACTTGAGGAAAATTAACTAATACTTAGTCATTCATAGTACGATATGCGGTTGCGCATGGCCATTAATTAATACCCGTCTATGAGCTCTCTTAGTAAGACTTATGGGTAATAGCCCTTCAGTTATAGGATCCTTAAGCATATCATGAATGTATTCGATACAAAACTTAGTTTCCTCAATTCGTTCATAAACGAATAATTAATTGCGTATCGAAACTTAATGCAGCACCTCTTGAACTGTTACTGTTCAAGGAGTTATGGTAGCTGACTTTATCACACTAATTCTTCAAAACATTATATGGAGTTAATAAACTTATGAGTCCACTGATTAAATTTCCAACAACATTTAGTGACCATGTTATGTCGTTATAACTTAGGTTGTTAATATCAGTGCATTATGACTCCTCCATGAAATAGGTTTTTGTCTGCTGACATAAAGATATACCCGAAACTGCATTTTTATAATCTTTGAATATCTCAAAGTTAGAGTAATAAACCGGTTTTAATTCTCACTTCTTCTTTAAATTGTAGTCTCTCGTTTCTTTTAAAGATATTGTAATACTCCATTAGATGCTACACATTAATCTAGACATATCTAGTGTGTTGCAATATGAGTAATATCTAAACGAGTATAGACTTAAACTTACACAAGGCTTCTAATTAATGAAGCGTAAATAAATAATCTCATTTATCCTATTATCCTCTATAGGAGAGCAATATTGATTGTTACATATGTAAGGACCCATTTAATGTTAAACTTATGGAACGAAACTAATATCCCATTGGGTCTATCTCAGTATGTTATGATATCAATCACGTAAGAGATACCTCTGAGTTTTATTATATCAAAGTTTGTGTTAACAATGCTTTGACTTATGTAACATATGCTTGTCAAAGAATGTCATCTATATAGACAAGTTTATTTTAGTTGCTCCCACTCATCTTGAGGTAGGTACATTAATCCACTTGATTCTTGATGAAAATAATTACGTTAGCTTTTCATCACATTATGATGTTTGCATTAACCCATACATGGATATTATTGGCTTACAAATAAAGTGTTCTTTAACCTTCAGTTTGAAACTTTAGGTTGTTATCTAATGAACATGTAAATGTGTCAGCCATTTATTAGGGAAAATCGTTTTAATGTTCATCTAATGTAGCTTAAAACTATTATAAGCTACTAGAACAGTGATGATCCTCAAAGAAATCTTTTGTTAGATATGCAAAAAAGAGTCTTTAATAACTTATCTCTTCCTGAGTACAACCTTTGACAATCAATCATGCTTTTGAGTGTCTTAACGCTTATATTAGGATTTGGTTTAGTCATGAACACTCTTAGGTAACTTAATCAAATCCCAAACGTTATAAGAACACACAAAGTCAGTTTTACTAGAAAACTGTTTTATTCCATTCAAATGATTGATTTACACTAATGGCTTAATTTGAAGAGATAGGATCAGTAAGCATTTCCAAAATCCATTTCAACTTCAATTAGGGAGGTTATGTAATCATCAAAGTTAGTAGGCTTTTAAACCTAGATGACCTCCTGAGTTGATTATTGGGTTCATTAGAAGTTTCAATTTTATGGATTAGCTCTTGGTTAGGTTGCTATCATTTTCATTCTAAGTTTGTAAGAGTTGGTGCAGTATAGTGTACAAGAGGTGTAATCGGAGTTAAATTCGGAGTGAATTTAATGACACTCTTTCCCCCGCCTCTTGTATTCCTTGCAAGTCATAATAAGGACTTTGACTGCTCCTACTAACCTTAGAAATCTTTAGGAACTCAGCATGCTTAGGGTCAATACTTAACGACCAACAAATTCTAATAAAGAAAACAAATTAATGACATTAGTCGTTGTAGTTTCTCTTGTTGAGGATTACGTTAGTTTAGGTAAGAAATCTAAGTGCGCCCACAATTAAGCAACAATGAAACTTTTGTAAGAGTAGCATTAGATTTAAGGAGATAAGGTTTGATTGAACAGTGTCGTGATGGAGCGATGTCTTGTACAAGAGGTGGAAATTTAAAATTTTCAATCCCCATCTCTTGCAACTATTGCAAGTCATTATTAAGACACTTAATGCTCCCACTGATCTTTAATATCTCTAGAATGCTACAAGAGAAGTTTCAATGAGCTACGTGACGTGGGAACCTATCACATATACGTTAGACTTTATTTGATTTCTTTAATGTCCAGATATCATAAGAAACTTTAAGGACATATTTAATAGAAATCTGATTAACTACATATATGAATAGAGTTCTTCTAAGACCGTAGGCCATATGCGACAAAATTTAGATACAAGTTGATAGTCTTTCAAATGATAAATGAATTATGTCTGAATATTCCATTTGGAATAAGTTCCACGAATGTCAATGAATGACTTATGATGGACCCATACTTATTCCTTAAGCCAAGTAATATTTAGGGCTGTAACGTCATGATTTAGAATCACTGAAAATGAGATTAGATGAAAAAATCATCCTCATTAACCATGTTATGATTTCTCATGAATTTTGGTTCTAATGGATGAAATTTATAAGTCTCATTTTCCTTTTGTCAAATTCTCATTAGCATGATGACAAAAGTTGTGAAAAATAAGGTATCATCTAGTTTCATCTTAGTAATGTTTCTATCCAGATATTTAGAACAAATAAGAGGAGAGTTTAAGATAAGTGTGACTTTATGTTGACTATGCAAACCTCACAACCTTCATAACATTGCTTAATTATGATACTATATTCTGATTAATCTTCAGAATATATAAGGTATCGAAAAGCGTTGTTGGAAGAGTCTTCATTATGGTTCTTATAGTCTTGACATTTAATTTTGTCACTAACTCTCATGTTAGTTATTTGTCGAGTTCTGGTAAGGAAACGTATGGAACTAGAGTCAACTAATCATGTGTTAATTGGAATATTAAAATTATCAGACTTAAATATCATTAGTAAGTTACTATCTAATTAATTTATCCAACTGTTCTTTAGAATAATGGATAGTCTCGTTGCTTATGCCTAGTCTAATGACATAATTATGCAGTGAGATTTTCCCTTGAAGAACCTTAACGTTGGGATTAGCACTTGTAATTTGTCTATGGACTTTAGAACAATCCTCTCTTAAGGTTTTAGTGGTTGTAAGGTGAATAACATCTTATTTTCCAGTTTCAAACATTTATTTCTATGTACATATGTTGCTTATCAACACACTCGTTATACTTTGGTACTTTTGAGTGTTATAGCTGATTTATAATGCATCAAATTGTACAAATGAAAACTTAGTATGTAATGTACTGGAAAATGTACTTATTTCCATGCGTAAGCCCTTAACTTTATGGGTCATGGTATTGTACATTATAATATATTCACATATACCACTTAACCATATAATTTATAATTAGTCAAATGAAGACATGCACCTTAGGAGTTCTTGTAATTATTCCACAATTATAGATTAGTCTTAGGAAAAAATTAATCTGGAATAACTTTAGTGATAGCAATTATATTAGAGAGTTCTTGATTATCATAAGAGACATCATGTTCGATTTATCCTAATCATCATGCTCTACTTTTCTTCTGTAGTGCCTTATCAGAAGAGAGCAATAAGGATCATCGTGTCTTAAGAGATAATCAAGGATTTAATTGAAGAGCTAATTCTTATAGAAACTTTAAATAAAGCAAAACATTTTAGGCTTAGGAATTAGAGTGGATGAGATATAGATTTATAGAAGAAAATTATAGTGAGTAAAATTATGGGTACTAAGAATAAGGCAGACAAAATGATCACAAAATTAATTGAGGATCATTAATATAAGGATCATTATGTGAAGAGGTTGTGATATGTCTATTACTAACATCAAAATAATAGACTACTTAAAGTTCTACTTAAACGAAGACAAAACAGCTTTGGCCAGAAGTGTAATCATTTAAGCATATGTGCAAAGTGGTTGTAACAAATCAGCTTTGGCCAGAAATTGAGACAAACACTTTAGTTATGCACTTGTTGAGTATGCCATCTATGAATGAATTAAATCAGCTTTGGCCAGAAATTAAGACATTCATGCTTATGATGCACACACAACATAGCTTTCGTAATACTTGGATGATAAGTAGATGCATCAAGTCAGCTTTGGCCAGAAATGATGCATCAAAAGCTCATTCAAGTAAAGCCATTTTGGTTTTGTAAAACATTATTTGATCCTCATTAATTAACTAAATAATTACAAAAACCAATAATTTAATAGCAAACCACCCGTTAGCGCGGATCGAACTCCGCGGTGAGTTCGCTGGGGGTTGCGGGGGACAGCGTGCCCCCGCCCGGGGTTCGGGGCGGGGCCCCGAAAATTTTTTTTTCTTTAGTTCACATTTAAACAGCTTAAAATAATGAGATTGCGAGTCGCAACCACGATTTCGACTAATGACGTTATGGTTGCGAGTCGCAACTACGGTTTCGACTAGTCACGTTATGGTTGCGAGTCGCAACTACGGTTTCGACTAATCACGTTATGGTTGCGAGTCGCAACCTCATGGTTGCGAGTGATGACGTTATGGTTGCGAGTAGCAACCTCATGGTCTCGACTAATGACGTTATGGTTGCGAGTAGCAACCTCATGGTTGCGAGTAGCAACCTCATGGTTGCGAGTAGCAACCTCGTGGTCTCGAGTAGCAACCTCGCTAACAGCTGTTAATTTGATATCATAACCGAAAATTCGAAATCTAAGGGATTAAAAGATATCCTTTCCTGTTTAAGCTGATCTAATTTTGTTAACAGATTTCGAAATTTCAATCTCTTTATCTTTTAACAGTTTTCTAAAAAAAATTTAGAGGACAAAATTAGATCAAAATCAGGAAAAACACTTAATAATCCAAATCATATTCCAAAACATAACAGAATATTCGAATTTTCACATAAACATGATGAACCCTAATCATAAAAAATAAAATTCTGGAACCCGAAACCTGAATTTTAATAATTTTACTAAACAGATTTCGGCTAAAATTATAATCCAGTTAATTCGGTGAACAAATAAATGACCTTTTCATCGAAAAACAGAGATCTCGAGTCGCAAACTTGATGAACTCGAAATCGGCTGTCATGTTCATACGGTTTCAAAAAATTCCGTTTTCCAAGTTTCAATCCCAGAATTATGGATACGAAAACAGAACTGACTAATCAACATATGCTCTGATACCACATGTTGGTACAGTTCTGTTTAAGCATGAAGGAAAACATATGAATCATACCTGTCACTGCAGACAGTGCAGAGGAGAATCCAGTGAGAGAGTTCGACATGCCTGTCATCTTGATTCGGTTCCTCCTTAGGGTGCTGACTGATGATGGTGACTTAGAAACCGAAAAGGGTATCGGTTTAGGAGAGGAGGTTTCGTGATGATGTTATGGCTTATGGGGTGTGAATTGTGAAACTGAGTAACCCCTAAACCTCCACATAACTCTCCTTATATAAGCACCCAGGAGGAAACCTAATTAGTTACTAAGGGTAATATGGTCCATCAACAATTACCTACTAATTAAATAATAGGTTCTAATATATTTTGATCTCTATAATGTAAATGATTAAGATGGCTATAGATTAAATATTAATACGTAATATATTTAATCTTACACATGCCACATATAAAAACTCTGACAACCCCACGACTTGAGAAGGTGACGAACCTAAGTCATTGCTGTTAGTTGAAAGGGAGGGAGAGATAGAGAGACAAAATAGGAATCGATTTGGAAGTTGGTGCTAAATCTCGATCATAACCTTAGGCCATTCTCATCCTTTTCTCGGTCTCCACCTCTACGCAAGTAGACGCGTTTAAATAAGAATCACTATATATTTAAGAATCACTAGCAATCATTTGATTCACTAGTGAATACATGTATTTATTAGTGAATACACTATGTATGAGATTACTCATGAATATATGTATTTATACACTTTTAATAAAATGTATTCTGATAATGCTTATATAGTTGTATACTTACCCATTTTCATTTAAATCCATCTATTGTGTGTGTGACAAGTGCGTGGGTTGAGTATAAGAAAGCAAATCAAAAGGATGGGCCACTTTTGACATTTGGGACAAAAGTCAAAAAGGAAAGAACACAACATGTGTTTCCTAGATGACCACTTATTCACCTTTTACTTTGTATATATAGTTAGATCCCATAAGCCCAAAGTCAAACCACCCTTAAGCCACACGCTTTCTTCAAAGTCAACCCTTTTGTGGCGGCTTTTCTTCTTCCATCCTAGCTAGTATTCCTCAACAACACACAAAATCCTAAAAATGGATGATAATGATGAATGGGATTTGCAAGCAGTAGTTAGGAGTTGCAACACCATCTCGGCCAACAGTACAAACACAACCATCACAATTGATGAATATGATGATGAGTTTGATGTCATGGGAAGTGTACCATGTAGCAATGCAACGAACCCGTTTTCGTACTGGACTTGTAGCGAAAACGCGTCCGAGGGGTTAGAGGAGGTGTACAAAGAAGGGTGTTCTCAACAATGTCTTACTGTCGCCGCTGCCACCACCACCGCGCAACTTTCTGTTGGTGATGAGCCACTACATGAGATGTTGAATGCTTGTGATTCAACATCCACAAGTAGAAAAAGGTACATAATACTTGCATAATATATTTGTAGCAAAATTAGGGTTGTTTTTCATTGGTATTTTATTAGTAGTGATTTTATTTCATGAATAAGTATTTAATTGGAAAAGAATTTGTTCATTTCTTTAAGGAAAAACCAGCAGAAAAAGATGGTGGTTCAATTGACACAAGAGGAATTATGCAGTGATACATGGGCATGGAGGAAATATGGTCAAAAACCCATCAAAGGCTCTCCATTTCCAAGGTTCT
Source organism: Helianthus annuus (assembly GCF_002127325.2). Taxonomy (NCBI): domain Eukaryota; kingdom Viridiplantae; phylum Streptophyta; class Magnoliopsida; order Asterales; family Asteraceae; genus Helianthus; species Helianthus annuus. The sequence continues at coordinate 45,355,351 of NC_035445.2, read as the reverse complement.
CTATATTCATGTTCTTCATATTTATTTATGGAGTATAAATATTAATACTATTGAGTATAAATATGAATAAGTAGATATATTTATAGATATTTGTGGTTAGTTTAAGTAATTACTTATTTAATAGATACACAACTGGTATATATGAATAATATTGGAATAGCAAATCAACTTATAAGTAAATGGGTTAATTAGTTTGTAAATTATTATTTTTTAGAATAAGCTACTTTGATTAGGGGGCTACTAAACGTACCCCCACTTGTTACTTTTTATACCCCCTTTCCATAAAATCACATTTAAACTTGTCATATTTACCCCTTAAACAAGTCATATTTTTTTGAAGTATTCTTTTTTGTTACAAAACAAATTCAAAAGTGTAAAAATATATTATAGACGTTTTAAAAAAAATGTTTATTTTAAAAAAACATATTTTTTAAAAGGTTTGTAGATATTTTTTACACTCTCTCAAATAGTATTTTGATTATGTTTTCTTTTATTGAACATCTTTACAAATTACTAATAACGTTTTTTCATATAAAAACAATAATAAAAAAAGTTTTGAATTTTATTTTTGAAAAAAGTCTACATTATATTTTTTCCTCGTCTAGTATTTTAAATGTCTTATATTTATTATTTTTAATATTTTAAAATGTTTTTTTTGGAATGACTTGAAGTGGGTATCTGATGCGTGGTCGAAAATCGATGATTATTCGTAATTAAGTTTATGTTTTTATGTGACTTTTGATTTCGAATGACCTACTTTTGATTACAAAAAAATCCACATATGTTTTTAAAATCAACCAGTTTGATATATTTTTTAAATGAAGAAGAGAAAAATATTTGTGAATCAACCTTATCCATTTGTTTTGCATTAGAAAAGTGTTCACTTTGATCAAAGTTTTAAACTGGTTTTAACTTGTTTATAACATATTCTTTACACTAATTAAATTTGAATTTATATAGATTGATAATTTATAGTTTGCTAAAATAATTTTAGCATCTATTATTTATTTGTTCACTTACATAGATGGTCTGTAAACGCTATTTTAAAAGAATTTTTTTTTACTTTTTTGATAAATAAGAATTGTTAATTATTTTATAAACACATCAAAAGTATTAAAAAAATATAAAAGTAAGACCTTTAAAATACAAACTAGACGAGGAAAAAACATAATATAGACTTTTTTTCAAAAAGAAAGTTCAAAACCTTTTTTATTATTTTTATAAGAAAAAATGTTATTATTTATTTGTAAATATGTTCAATAAAAAAAATAATCAAAATACTATTTGAGAAAGTATCTTTAGAAACAATATATGAAAACTTTAAAAAAATATGATTTAAATAAAAATTAAAAATTAAAAATTAAAAATTAAATATTAAAAAAACGTCAGTAATCTTTTTTTACACTTTTGAATTTGTTTTGTAACAAAAAGAATATTTTTTAAAATGATGATTTGTATAGGGGGTAAATAGTAAAAGTTTTAATGTGATTTTATAGGAAGGGGGTATAAAAAGTAACAAGAGGGGGTATATTTAGCCTACCCCTTTGATTATTATATGTTAAAATAGATTTTTTTAGAATAAGCTAATTTGATTATTATATGTTAAAATGGATTAGTAATGTAAAATAATCAAAACTTATATTAGCATAATAATATATATAATCAGATCGGCAATTAATTCTAATCAAATAAAATAATCACTCGTTATTCAGCATAAGTATCTATATTTAAAATAGAAATTATCTTTTTTTGCCAGTGATCCAAATTTGTTGTTAAAAAAACATTATTTTTATTGTAACTACTAATATAAGAAATTTATTGAGATCTGACAAAAGATAATGATTAATAATTTTAGAATAGAATTATGATGAGATTTGTCCACGTGAAAGTTACACTCAACATAAAATGAGACAACCATCGTCCGATGATATTTTAAACTGGTACTACTGTTGATATTGGACCAATTACCAAAGTGCATTCTATGCACTAACTGATTGAGGCGTTTCTGCATGGTATGCTATAACAACTATGTTTGGTTATACATCATGCACTAGCATCATGCTTGTTATGAATATTCGACAATGATTGTTGAATAATAATAATACAGGGCAATACTCATCCGTTTTTTGAATTTTAAGAACGCTAAGAAGCGGTTTATAATTATAGGGGAAGGTTCATTTGAGAAGAAAATTTAATTGAGAAGAAAAAGAACAAAGGGTATATTTGTAAAACATTAAATAGTTTTTCATTTATCTCATTTATTATCATCTTTGACTAATTAATTAGTCATAAAAACTATCATCCTTCACACTAATTTTTTTTTTACTACACACATCAAAAGTTACCCTACACCTTTCGAAATTTACCCTACACATGTTGAAATTTATCCTACACAACCCGTAATTTATCATATTACACATTGTAATTTACCCTACACTCTAAATTATTTTATTTTACTTTTTTTTTAAAAATATATATTTTGAAGATAAGTTACAACTTTTAATGTAGTTAGCTATTAAAGAGGAATACTACTAATTAATGATCTTTGTAGGTTTATCATATTACCCTTATAGTAACATTAAACACTTATATTAAATGAAGTAAAATGAAGCATTTTAATTGGTTAAAATTTCTTCTTTTTTCTTCTTACATAAAGTTTCTTCTCATTTGAACTCTCCACTATAATTATAATACATATACATAACTACACATTAGAAAATACCAAATTTCAAACTAAACCAAACCATTAAAACCGTCGAACCATCTAAACTGAACTATTTGGATCTCAAACTCGCTAATCCGGCCGACTTTCTTCAGTGGCTTGGTTGGTTTCAAAGATTTATGCACACCGGTACAAACAAAATGGTGACCGGTGGCATGTATGATATGCATATATTATTAATACAATGGAAAAAAAATTGATTTTTGAGACATCTAAGAAAAGGAACTCTATGAATTTAGATAGTCCAAGGTAATATAATATATTATATTTATATTGGCATTTTCAAATCATGGATGTATGTTATATTTATTAATAAATGGTTTGTGTTTGTGTTTAGAAATTATTACAAGTGTAGCACAACAAAAGCTTGTGGGGCAAGGAAACAAGTAGAGCAAAGCCATATGGATCCAACCATTTTCATTGTGTCATATTCGGGAGAACATATACACCCTCCACCCACCCACCGGAGTCCTCTTGCCGGCAGTACTAGGAGCACCAAGTTCGCAATGCCAAACATACCAACCATCTCGGAGGATGCCACCCAATCCCGAACACTAGGTGGTGATGGTTGTTGTAGCGATGACAATGGTCGTGAAATTTAGTTGATAGCATGTGTTTTCTAGTTAAAATCCGCATCTTAGTTTACGGACATAAGAGGTTAAAAAAATTAGAAGTTTAGATCTATATGCTTGTAAGTTTAGATCTAAAAGGTAAATTGTTTGAAAAATAAAATAACACACATATTTGAATATATTTCTTTGAACATTTTTACCATATTATTTGCTAAAGTGCCCTAACAAATAACATTGATAACAAAAATAGAAAATACAAAGTTTTTATCAATAATAACTGTAACTAAGTAACTTGCCATTAAATAATATATTATATAAAATAAGTATTATTTAACAAAATACCAACATGGCAAAATCCTTCGAAGTAACAATTCTCCCATTGGCATAACAATTAATCATAAATTGTGATCACTTCTTGGTTCACATCATTTTCTTGTATATTTTAACTTGCAACTAGTGTTTATGTGTGATCATTTGTAGAAATAACATTTTAGTGAAGTACTCTTTCCACACAAGTTTGTGGATTGTTGAACATTCTTAATTCATTTTCCATCTCTATCTCTATCTCTCTAACTTTTTTTTTGAACGGTAAATTTGGATCACTGACAGATCACTGGAGTATCATTATATCACCAGCGGAACCACCCGATTATATCCATCTCCACTACATTAAAAGTTATTATTTTTATCATTTATTTTTAATTAAATAATAATTTTTATACATTTGTTACTACATTTTCTCTTTCCTTCACTCACAACCACTTTCAAAAAATATTAAAAAATTATAAAGGGTAAACATTGTTTTACCAAATGTACTGGTGAACAATAACATTTTCTCTCTCCTCTGCTCATAACTACTCACAACCACTCATACAATATAGAGAACTCACTCACGTAAATCAATGTTTTGAAAACCGGACCGGGCCGGCCGGTCGGACCGGTCCGGCCGGGAACCGGGACTTCATCCGGGCCGGTTCATGCCATCAAACCGGACCAACATCAGGCCGGAGGTCGGGCCGGCGGTCGGGCCGGCGGGTCGCATAGGGTCGGGCTGGTCATGGTTTTTTTTTTAATTAAATATGGAATAAATCACTTCAAAACCTAATCTAAAAAACTCAAAACAAGATTTGACACTATGTTTGATAGTTAGTTGCAAGATTTGGTACTTTTGAATGTTTTTGGATGACTAATGGTTGTGTTTTTAGTTCCTTAACTATTTGGATTTTTATCTATTTTTTCTATGTTTTTTATATATTTTTTATATAATTTATGACGTAATCCGGTTTTTAAATCCGGTCGAACCGGTCGGACCGGTCCGACCTTTGACCCCGTAAGGTGACCGGGTCGACCTCCGGTCCGGTTCTGAAAACATTGACGTAAATATTAACAATTGAATGTGAATGCTCTTAAAATATGTAAAACAATATTTTTTTATCAAATATGACCAAATAAGAAATAATATTTTTTAGAAAATAACATTTCACATCCCCCTCTCTACCTATTTTGTCTACCTCCCTCTCCTACTCTATCTAAAAACGCAAATCTAACCAAATCCAAAAGCCGATTCTTATAGAACATTTATGAAAGAAAGGACATTGGAGGTAGTGGCAGTGGTTGAAAGCCAGACCTGAATGGACATGAATTGGCCAGACATTGGAGGTAATGGCGGTCGTGGTGGCAGTGGTAAATAGAACTGAAAGAATGGTAGCTGAACTGTTGTTTTGTTGTGATAACGGTGGTTATGTGGTGGTGGTGAAAGACACCGCTGAATCAACAATTGTACCACGTGCTTCTTTCCTTAAATCCAAATTCTTTAAAATAAAAAACTAAAACGTGGACCAATAGTAAGCTGACACGTGGACAATGGTGGTCGATTACTGTAGAAACCGGCCACCAGAATTAAGTGTGTATATGATATGTATTGACTTATTTATTGTTTAATTATGTTATATTAAAGCATTCACATCCCATCTATCATTTTTACCCTATAATTTAACTAAAAATCATTCTTTTCAAAAATAAACTCTCATTTTAAAAAACCTCTAACATCCCGTCCACCATTTTTATCTTAATCTTACATAGAAACACTTATTTTATTATATTTCTCGTTTTTATACACACAATAATTTGATAGATGATGAGTAGTAGTTTTTCATATATAAGAAGTTACTATAGCAACTTTTTAAAATTTAGGTTTAGGGGAGAGATATAGGGGATGGGATGTGAATGCCCTTACAATACATACAATTGCAAGTTACTTGTGTACAAGTTTGTCACTCTAAACTTTTATTTTATTTTACCTTATAAATACTTTTAGTTCTTATTGTAAAAATTACGGAGTGATTGCACAAAATTCCAAAATAATTAATCGTCGTCGAAAATCCCATGGAAATCTCTCGATGATAGCGTCCCACAAATTTTAAAAATAACTTATGACACAAAATTAAGTATACTAATGCTGATGAAAATTGATGTTATGGTTAAAAAGTTGAAGACAAAGAATTTGATATTGATAACAAGATTATGCCGATGAGTTGATACTGTTGTCGAATATGTGTTTATGTTGATAACCATTGCTACCAATGGTAATGTTCTTACTTATAAGAATGTTTACATTTATGGAAACTCTTCATGTTGATAAGGAAGATGGTGTTGATAACACAATAACACTTATAGTAATGTTAATTTTAAAGAATAACAACTTCCTACCAGTGAGAAGTTGATAATAAATTAGTAAGCTACCACTAATGGGAACTTAATACTGATGAATATCAACTCTTGATGAAGAGCAAGTTGCATTGTTGCGCTAGAAGGAAGTTTATGCATTTGAGAAAAGGGGGTTACTAAATGTACCCCCTCTTGTTATTTTTCATACCCTCATTTCTATAAAATCACATTTAAACTTATCATATTTACCCCCTATACATGTCATATTTTTCAAAGGTATTCTTTTTGTTACAAAACAAATTCAAAAGTGTAAAAAAATATTTTAGACGTTTTTTTTTTCAAAATTTTTGTTTGTTTTTTATATTAATTTTAAAAACATATTTTTTAAAGTGTTCACTTTGATCGAAAGTTCTAAGCTGCTTTTAACTTCTTTATAACATACTCCTTACACTAATTAAATTTGAACTTATATAGATTGTTAATTTATAGTTTGATAAAATTATTTTAGTACCTATTGTTTATTTGTTCACTTACATAGATGGTTTGAATGATTAATATGTGCTAGGGCTATAAACACTATTTTAAAAGAAAAAACTTTATTACTTTTTAATAAATAAAAATTGTTAATTATTTTATAAACACATTTGAAGTACTAAAAATTATAAAGTAAGATCTTTAAAATATAAACTAGACGAGGGAAAAACATAATATAGATTTTTTTTAAAAGAGAGTTCAAAACTTTTTTTATTATTTTTATAAAAAATGTTAGTATTTATTTATAAAGATGTTCAATAAAAAAACATAATCAAAATACTATTTGAAAAGTGTCTTTAAAAACAATATATGAGAACTTTTAAAAAAATATGTTTTTAAATAAAAATTAAAAAACAATTTTTTTTAAAAAACATCTGTAATCTTTTTTTACACTTTTGAATTTATTTTGTAACAAAGAGAATATTTTTTAAAATGATAATTTGTATAGGGGTAAATATTACAAGTTTTAATGTGATTTTATGAAAGAGAGGTATAAAAAGTAATAAGAGGGAGTACATTTAGCCTACCCCTTGAGAAAACCGTGCTAAGTCAGAGGAAGATCAGGATAAAGATGGAAGAATATATTTTTGATATGGGTTTATCTCAATGTAATATTCATTTATTAATTTTAATTATCTTTTTTTGTAACGTATAGATCTTCGATAGATTTAGTTTAAGGAGTCGTGTAAAACAATCAATGTAACTGTAAATCCTAACGATTTATAACTGATTTTTTTGTTGCACTGTTGAATCATTTGTTCTAGTGTTCTTAATTTTAAAGTAAATATGTGTTCTTGTTTAACTAAATCAATTAAACTTTCATTGCTAGAGCTAATCAATAAATCAAAGAACATGGTATTAGTAATTCATGATCCAACAAAACTTTTTTATAGAACTTATATAACTTTATAAAAGATAGGATATTTAATTAAATGAGAGTATAAAAAAATAGGAATAATCTTCTATAAGAAAATTGGTTGATCTGAGAGTTCGTGAATTGTGTGTGTTTTTGATAAAACAGTAACAAGTAATTAAACAAACAGTGATAATAAACACATCATCATAGACACTGCTGGATTTGAGAATGATTGTCAAAGATTCATATAATATTCATATGCCTGAATACAATTAATTATACAAAAGTACCCCTTCTCACTAGACGAACTCTCTTTCTAAATTCTTCTGCTTTTCATCTCTTAAGAGTTACATTTTCATATTATAGAGTGAACTATTTATAGAGGAAAAACTGCTAGTGAAATCACCATTAAAGCGACCCTAAACAACCCATTAAATGTGTAACTGCTAGCAGTTGTGCAAACCTACTGGACAATTAGGAAATAAACAACTAAAACAAAAAATGTTGTAAATTACAAGTAAACAATTGGGATTCAAAAACTATTGGTAGAATCCAGCACTTATGGAATCCAGTACTTCTGGTCTTTCTTTGACTTGTTGACATGGTCTTCTGGTCTTCAGTCTTCACTTTGACTTTGAATGTTGACTAGTTGACCCAACACTTTTCATTCTAGCACTTGTACTTGTTATCTTGTATCTTTAGGGCGACAATTCTTATTTCCAGTAGTTTAGGTGGTTGTTTGTGAAGCTTTAAAAGAGGGAACCTCTAAACATTGAATAGTAATCTAACTTATTCCATCAGGTAGGGACATGGTTTCCCTTGAGTTTTGCCTTTCACGATCAGCAGATCTTACATACCCAATAAAAGTGCTTTCCAACATAAGAAGATGTTTTACATCTTGAAAACTTAACTTAAATCTATATACAAGATTTCATCAATTAAGTTTTGACACGTGTTTCCACTTTAAAAGCACACCCAAAATGTTTAAGAATACTTCCCAATCAACATTGGTTGGTATGTTCTAAGATGTCAGTTCTCAATAAAAATTGTTGAGGGAGTGCTTAAAAATTAAGAACAATCAAAGTTGCAAAAACGACATGTATTGTCGATGGGTGCACTATTAGGTTGTGCATCCATTGTGAAACGGCCATAGAGGCCCTATAACATCTTGATAATCATTTTTTCACACTTTTTAAGCAAGATCTCTTCTTACAGTTGACCCACACCATCTTGGGCACTTATACTCGTGACTTTTAAGTTAACTTCGAATAGATCTTTGGCTCCCAAAACATCAGATGTATTAAAAGAGATATCATGAATTAACAAGAAGAAAAGTTTTCATTATGAAATATTATTTTTAACACTTGAGTTGTAACCTATGAGAGGTTACTCTAACCAAGATTCATGTACTTATAAAAGGTGATTAGTACCATTGTTAGTGAGATGATAGATTGATGATCGCTACCATTGTTACTGAAAAGATATTATCGTAATCACTAACATTAATAGTGAGAATATAGAGTGGTAATCACTACCATTGTTAGTGAGAAGATAGATTGGCAATCACTACAAAAACAAGTGAGAATATAGAGTGGTAATCATGATCAAAATTACTGAGAAGAACAAAGTTGATCACTACCTTGATGAGTGAGATAAGTACATGTAATTACTACCTTATTAGTGAGAAATTGTGAAGGTGCTCTTTGTATAAATTATATTTACAAAACCTATAAATATACCCGATCTTATTAGATTAAAACGAGTTTGCACTCCCGCATCTCTTAACTCGTTTATTATTTAATAAGATCAACTTAGTTGACAAGTTAATCCAATCCATGTCAGTAACACCAAAATTACCAACAATCGCTACCTTCTTAGAGGGACGTTCTTAGTGAAGCAAACTATTAGTCAATACTAAGGAGTGAATGTAACGTGAATTAGTTAACATCTAGCAAAACCTATTGGAAGAGGTATGGAGAGAAACCAAAGAGGAAAGTTGTTGTACTGGAGGAAGAAGTACCCGGAGCAAGAGACGGACCAGGAGACTCTAAGAAGAAAAAGTGGTGAAGTAAGGCATGAGAAGGTGAATATAGCCTCAGGGTGTAACACCCCAAAATGCCTATATATGATTGTTTTATTATTTATTTAGAAGGTCACTAAAGTCTTAACTTTTATATGAGTATTATGAGTAAGGGTAATTAATTAAGTTAACTACTAAAGTATCAAACATGTTTAAAGTTGTAACATCATAAATTTAAAACAAGAAAGGGGTAACCAAATTAGAGCTGGGGCATTAAATAACATGTTCTAAAATAAATAAGGGCTGAAAGTGTAAAGGTGGGAAAACATGATGTTATAAATAGGAAAGAACCGGTATTTTTTGCACCTCTATATGAAGGTGCTACATATGAGGAGTACTTGGCGTGCGGTGGCAGATTCGATCCCAACACGAAAAGTGTTGACTAGACGTGGAGTATCGGTGATAGTTTTGTGAAACAATTACAATAACCAACATACATTTTTTTTACCATAAAAACCGTTACCGTAAAACTCACGTGCATATACAATTGTTACTCACTAGATTGTTTTAGTGAAATAAGTGAGACTAATTGTTAGAATTAATAACAGAGGAACCATTATGCAGAAAGAACAGTCATTGCATTGATAAAAGATAGTAAATTCGACGTGTATTGACATGGAAACATAACAAAATTATACATCTAACCTTTATAGAAACCCGAGTCCATCTTCGTTTATATCATCTTCCATCAACGGGCAGTCATTAGAATCATGCCCGAACTGCCCGCAACAGGGCACAGAGCAACGCCTTCGCTTTGACCTTCTCTCTTTCAGCTTCCCAAAAGTCAACGGTTCATTAGTAAAACTTTGAACGATACCATCAGAATCCTCAACTTCCGGAAGAATTAACGAGTCAGGTGGACTATTGTTATAAGACATATTATTATTATTATTATTAACACCACTAGACGGTCCCGGAAACTCCTTGATCCGGGTCAACACCAAGTTGAGTTGACCGCAAGCAAAGTTTAACCTTTCATCGGTCTCCACGGCTTCAGAAACTAGACTTGAAACCATTGACTGTAACATCTGGACATTACCCGAAGAAGGATCAAGAACGGGTTTTGTGTAGGTTAAGGAATCACGCCAACGAACGGGTAAGTATTGATACGGGATGTGAAAACAGTTGTTGGTTGATAGAACTCGAAGAACGTGTCGACATAGGATTCCCGAGAATTCAAAATCATGGCAGGTGCAGCTAATGAATTCATCATGTGGGACCCAAAGAACTTTGCAGCCGCCGTTCATTTCGGTGTGGTGTCTCACGATGAAGTAGTTATTGTCGACCAATAGAGATGCGTATTGTGGGGCCAACACAAGTTGTTCTTGGAATTTGGTAAAGGCATATGGTGTAAGAACAGTGGCAGCGTGTGACTCGATAGGTGAACCGGTTTTGAGAGACACTTTTTGACGGCTTCTAATCATTTTCTGTTTTAGTGCAGCTTGGTCTTTAGCATCTATAACCGCTGCAACCTGGATATAAATTGCATATTAAATCAAGAATTTAGCTATAAATGAAACAGGTCGACAGTCACCCAATTCCTGTCATGTATAAACTTTAAAGACTCCTAAATACTTTTATTCAAAAAGTTTATTATTTAATTTGTTAATAACATTAGTCTATTATTAAACAAATAAAATAAGGGTTTAATAGCAAAGTACATGATATATCATTAATGGCTAAACGAACGAACACAAATGAGCTTGAAAATAAAAGGTGATAATTAACAAGTAATTTGATATCTTTTTTCTTTCTAAAACGGCTGGCTTTGACCCATACCTATTTTGGCTGCTAAAACCCATTTTGACCCAAACCTATTTTGGCTAGACCCCGTTTTGACCCGCGAACCAAACTGAACCTGTTTTAAAATCAGTCCATCCTGACCCGAATCTGTTCTGACCCGACCCGTTCATTTTTACTTATAAATGAGCAGCCTGAAAAGGAATGAATGAGTAATACATAGCTAAAAGAGAACCGGTCAAACTTTGGTCAAAGTCTTTCAAATCATTTATTCAGATTTCAGATGATTATGTAATAATATAGTTTCTGTAATAATATTGATACATTAATCATCATATATATAAAACTACAAACTTTACAAATGAGCATATTTTTGTGTTTGCAGGTCAACCTAACCCGTTGGCCCATTTAGATACATACTAAAAATGACATGTTCAACAAGAACCACCCATCAACCTTCCCACTCTAATTTATATAATATTTAAAGAAGAAAAACGATACCTGCTCTACAAAATTTTCAAGAACAGACTGTGCACTTAAAAACCGTTGGATGAAAGCGTTAATGGACTCTGGTTGAAAAGTACTAGTCATCCCAGCAAAGAAGTAACATCTCAAAAATGGGAGTGCCCAAAACATGCGTAAAGCATACAAGCTAACAATGTGTTTGTTTCCATGGAGTCCATACGCATCAACCATATCTCTCCATCCCAATTCAAACTCATCAACCAAGTGCAAATTGTAAAGTCCATGAAACTCCGCTTTCCATTGACCGTACTGTGAGCCGAGAAGTGCAGAAAACCAATCCGAAAACTTGGAAATTATATTCCAAATGCAAAAGGCATGCTTTGTTCTTGGCATTTCAACGGCGACTGCTTCTTTTAGCCACATGTTTTGGTCGGTCAATATTGTTTCCGGAGCTTTTTCGTTCATGAATCCTAAAAATGTCTGTCACAAAAGAATAAATGGTAAAAAGAAAGAGGATTAGAAACAGATGATTAGATTTAGTAATGGTGGCATTGAATGGGTTGGTTTAGGTTATGTTTCATCTCTAACGGGTCAAATGAGTAAAATGGAAATGATATATAAGAAAAAAAGTCTAGAGTCGTCCAAAGCGTATTATATATATCCAAACATAAAGTCTTTTAGGTCAATCCATCAAGACCTGTTAACAAAAGCCGATCTGACCAGTTACCCAACCGCCAACCTGCCCATTTTGTCACACCTCAGGAATTAAACACATAACAATGTTTCAAAGGAACAACTGGAAAACAAATTGAAAAAAAAAAAAACAGATACAGCTTCTCACCTTTAAGGCCCAACAGAAAGACTGCATATTCTCATCCCGCAACAGCACACAACCAAAAAAGCAATTCGTACCATAATTGTCAACTCCAAGCCAAATTCCAAGAATCATATCATACGCATCCAACCTATGAGTTGTGTCAAAAACCACAACATCCCCGAACGACTCATAAGATCGAACCGACGAGCCATAAGTCCAGGCAATATGTTCCAGACGGTTATTCGCATCAATCTTGAAATTATATCTAAAGTTCGGATCTTTATCCTTCTTGTCCTTGCACATTTTAAGAAGGTCAATTGCGTCATTATCTCTATCAACATTTCTAAAAGACTGAAGTAAATTCCTCACATCAATTTCGTTAAACGGTAAACAGCCTAGCTTCACGCCTTTTTCTAGTTCCATCAACCTTAACATCTGCCTCACTGACATCCCGGATTTCGCAAACATGCATATACGACTTTTGTCATCTGACGACATTGTGCAGTAAGTAGGAATAAGTTGAACATCGTTCGACTTTAAAAGCTCGTGATTGTGAACATTGCTGAAGCCCGTGATCCGCCATTCAGGAACATCGAAATCAGCGCGTTTTACAATTCGCATGTAAGCTTGACATCCACAACGTGATGATTTTCTGTTTCTTTGTACTTTCCCGTCTTCTGACGGCTTTATTTGTGGGTACCCGCCACGGTGGCAGGTGAAATCTCGCCGTGTAATCCCCCTCCCGACACCGTCTTTGCCACGTGTACGGTGGCGGCGAATAGAAAAGCCGCATTGCTTTGCGAAGCTACAGTAGAATTCGTAAGCAGCATCTTGAGAAACAAACCTTTGACCGATAAAAGGCACGAGGTTAACAGAAGTTTGTCTAGACAGAATTGTGTCTTCGGGAATTTCCTCAATGGTGCCAATATCATCAGCGGATAAATCTGTACCATTTTCAGATGTTTCTTTCACCATGCTCATTATCCCACGCGTTCACTATGTAAAAGATAAATTGTAGTACCTAAACATAAGAAGATGGCAATACGATAATGAAAGAATAAGATAACACAAAGATAACATATGAGCATAGTTATCGATAGCGAATAGCAACAAGGTACTATATGCTACGTAGCGATGGCGACGAAATAGCGCCCGCTATTTCGTGTTTAGCGATAAGGTAGTTAAAAATTTAAGAAATAAAAAATAGCTATTTATATTTATATATATTGTTAATTTTATACTTTTTATGTATAATTTTATAAGTTTAAGGACCAAATGTAAACTAGTGAAAATAGAGGGGGTTAAATGTTAAAATACAAAAACTAATTTTACACTGTGAAGCGCGTGATAGCGAAAGCTATCTTCACTATCGAAAACTATGATATTGAGATGGCAAAATAGGTGGTTTAAATAAACTGGTCAAAACAGTTCTGAGGCCTGGGCCAAAGCATAAAACTTTTGATGCGGGTCAAAAAGAATCATATTCTGTTGACCCGAAACGCTTTTTGCCCAATTTTCTGAACTTTTCATAAATGATTACCGTCTCAAATATGATTACAAATCTTATGTATTTCAAGTTTTCAACAATTAACTAAACTTACGATTTTAGGATATTTTATGCATTAAAAAGACACTTGGGCGACTTTTAACCCATTTGACCTGTTTCCTGTAAAGTATCATTTACCCCTTTGACCTGTAAACTTAATCTTTATCAACTCATTTAGTTACATTTATGGTTAATTGGGTCCAAATTGCACCTCATATAAAACATTAACAAGAAGCAAGTAACCTCACCTATTAAGGTTGAAATATACTCGTGATTGACACCTTCTTCATCCTTCCCCACATTAACATTCAGAAGCTACGACGATATATCCACATAACTATCCACACATCCTCGGGCAAAAAAGCAGCTACTGTGACCACCCGTTATAGTGTGATCTTCACTTTCATCTGTCAGAGGTAACATAATTAAGCTATTAGAATCCAACACAAAATTTGTAGCAAATTGACATTGCCATATGCTGCCCAAGTGCATAGGGATAAACATGCAAGAGTATTACATGACTTAAACAAAAAATAAAGAAATGATGGTATGCAAAGCGCTAGCAAAATAATAACAATTCACGCGCGATGTAGTCAAAGGCACCAAAGAGCTCAGCCAAACCGCCTTGAGTGCAGCAAGGTCCACAGAACCGAAAAAAGAAGCTTCAACTGGCCAAAAGTAATTTGAAATGGTCTGAAACAGCCAAACCTTAATGCTATGAGGCTGTTAAGAGTAGCAATTCCTAAAATTACATCAGATAACTCGTTCTTCATTGATTTTGAGAGTAAATACAAGCCTTTAAAAACTACACTTTAGCATCTAAAACACATTACCGCCTAAACTACATCATTCACATAACAATCACAATCACAATCAAAAGTAAAATAGCCCAACGAATACAAATATACAACAATCAACGCATCAACTAGTCCAAAATTAAACAGTATTACAATGCACTAAACCAGTTGTAAAATAAGCTTCAAACCCTAACTAATCAATAAACTCTTCACTAGTTACCAAACAGCCACCACCTCATCGCCTTATTATACACAAATCCATAACTTCATATAACTAATTTTCACATATTTCCAGTGCAAATACAACACTTTCAAAACTGCAATCCAGCATCTAAGCAGCATAATAATCACAACCATAACTAAAATACCCCAACGAACACAAACATACAACAATCAAAGCATACAGCAGCATTACAATGCACTAAATCACTAACAAAACATACTTCAAAACCCTAACCAATCAACAAACAGCCACCACCTCCTCAACTAATTAATTACACGCAAACTCCACAACTTCGATTGAACAAAACGATTGCAATGTTTAATTTTAACTAAAAACCTTCATATACCAACTACTTTCAAACTACAATATCTAACAACAGATAAATATTGACGAAAAAGTACAAAATCGGACTCTATAAGTAGGTTTCGAGTGGTGCGATTGCATAAGATATGGAAGGGGGAAGATGAGAGGCGTACCGAATGGATGAATCAGCAGAGTTTGAGCTTGAAATCGAGTGTTCGTCGGTGATCTTTGAGTGCAGATGATCAACGGTTTCTTTCTTTTGTGGAAAGTGAGGGTTTCGGAGTTTAAACGGAGCGCCGTGCAAGGACTGGTACCGGATGAATGAATGATATACCTATTGTATGTGTGTATGTATTCCGTTTCGTTCGATCAGTTAAAAGTTAAATGAACAGACATAAACAAAGGCATTCAATTGTGTTCATGAATGTGTTTGATACGGTATTCGTGAACGTTTGTGTTCGTTTATATTCGTTTGTTTATGTTTTAATTAAAGATTTTTGTACTTTCATGTATTTTATTTATGCTTTTTATATTATTTAATCTTTATTTATTTTATTGCCCTGACAGTAAAACTAGAAAACCATATTTTTACCTTGTTTATGTATTATTCCCATTTCCTTTCTTATTATTTACACTAGCTTAGAATCCCGTGTATTACACGGGTTGAATAAATGTAATTTTATATATTAAATAATAAAAAAAGTTATATCTTTGAGAACCTCGTGTATTGTACGGGTTGATTAAATTTAATTTTATATATTAAATAATGAAAAAAGTTACATTTTTAGGAACCTCATGTGTTATACGGGTTGAGCACATGTAATTTTATATACCAAACAATAAAAAGTTATACCTTTATAAACCATATTTATTATATGGATTGAATAAATCTAATTTTATATACTACATAATAAAAAAGTTATATTTTTAAAAACCCCATGTATTACACGAGTTGCATAAATGTAATTTTGTGTAGTAATATCTTAAAAAAACCTAATGGATATACTCGATATACGATGGATGGGATGATTGCGATGATGGTTCTTATAAACGTCACGTAAACATAGTGATTACCGTATTTGAGTTGAGAGTTGAACACAGAAATAAAAGTATAGAACCAATAAACATTGATTAATATCTTTGTTTACCCCTTATAAACATTTTTGAAATAGGTTCTATCTTTAACTACTTTAGTTTAATAAAATAAATGAATCATTTACATTATATTAAAGGGATTAGTCCAAGCATTATGTGATGTGTTAATCATATGAAAACGCACATTTTGGCGTATCCGATTGAAATCAATATATCCTATAGTTGCATTGCGCTTGGATCAAAACGTAACGTAAATCAAATTTATGTCGTACAATCATAACGTATTATGCGCGACTAGAATAACTTGAATTTATATCGTCAAGGCAAAAACTCTTGAGGGGGTCAAAGTGGCATTTACAAAGTTCATATAAAGTCGAGTGGTTAAAAATTGGATTTCCTGAACTTAAGGACTAAGAAAGGGTAAAGATAAAATTTGATAAAGTTTTGGGGTAAGAAGAAAACTATAACAAAGTTTATAAATATTATAAAATGTTATATTATCTCCTATCCAAATTGTTTAAATTTATATTAAATTTAATTTTATAATTATTTTTTAATTAATATTAATTATCTATGAAAATAGATAGCTTTAATGAATGACATGTGTCTTTAATTGATTTCTTTTATTATATAGTATAGATTAGGTTAGAACCCCGTGTATTACACGGGTTGAATAAATATAATTTTATATATTAAATAATAAAAAGTTATATCTTTATGAAACTCATATATTGTACGAGTTAAATAAATGTAATTTTATATATCAAATAATAAAAAAAGTTATATCTTTAAAAACCATGTGTATTACACGGATTAAATAAATGTAATTTTGTATACTAAATACTAAAAACGTCGTATCTTTAAAAAGCTCGTGTATAATCGGGTTGAATAAATCTACCAAATGATAAAAAAAAATTAAATCTTTAAAAACCCCATATATTACACTTGTTAAATAGATCTAAAAAAGAGTTATATCTTTAAAAACCATGTGTATTACACATATTAAATAAATGTAATTTTGTATAGTAAATACTAAAAACGTCATATCTTTAAAAAACTCGTGTATAGTCGGGTTGAAAAATCTACCAAATAATAAAAAAATTATATTTTTAAAAACCACGTGTATTACACATGTTGAATAAATCTAATTTTACATAGCAGATGATAAAAAGTTATATCTTTAAAAACTTCGTGTATTACACGGGTTATATAAATGTAACTTTGTATAGTAAATAATAAAAAAAGTTAAATTTTTAAAAACCCCGCGTTTTACACGAGTTGAATAAATATAATTTTGTATACCAAATAATAAAAAAGTTATATTTTTAATAAATTAGGATAACATTTAATATTAGTTTTTTATTTACATATTTAATATAAGATAAGTAGGAAAGAGAGGTATTTGTTTTAAAAAATATATTAAATTAACAATTTAGATTTGAGGATAATATTTTATTAAAGTATGATAAAATTTAATATTAATTTATTATTTATTTATTTAGTTAATATAAGATAAGTATAGATTTGAGAATACATTCAATGAATGACACGTGTCCAATAGTGGGTTTCTTTTATTATAGTAGATAGATTAACGAATACGATTGACATCCGTTCCACAATTAGAGCTTCAAGTTCAGTGCTACTCTCTGGGCCATCCACCTTTAGCCTTCATCGCGTTCGTTAAATTCGTTTGTGTTCGTGAACATGCTCAGTTCCTTAATGAATGAACACGAGCATAAAATCTCGTTCGATAAGTGTTCATGAACCATTCATGAACACATTTATTTCCTTAACGTTGTTCTAGTGATTTTGGTTCTGAGTATAAATAAATTGTAAACCAAACCGGTTGAGCTGGTCTAGTCGGCAAGGTAATCTATTATATATAATAAGTGTGTTAAATTTTGTTGATGTGTCAAGCTATCAGGCCACTAAATTTTGCTTTTTGGCGGGAAAATCCCGTCCACTTTTCTTTGACACGGGATCCGAAATAATTCGGGTCGGATTATGGGTCAAGCATGACTAATAATGGATCCTTTATATTTCTTTTCAATGCCGCTCCACCACAATTAGGGTTTCTTCTTCTTTGTCTTCGATATCTCTGCTACTCCTCCATGTAAAGGTAAGATTTAGACAATTAATCAACCATCATTCTCGGTTAATTCAAGGTTTTCTTTGGTTTGTATATCTCATACTTTTCAGTGGATCCGTGTTGTCATCTAAATTATGTGTTGAGTTTTCTTTCAATCTAAATCTAAGGTCTTCATCGTCGTTGTAATCCATAGATATCATCGCTGTTAATCATTTTTTCCTTTTTCACATATAATATGAAACCCTAGATCTCGGGTCTGGTAACTCAAGTGGCGGCTTGACTTCTATGTGAGCTCCGGGAAGCGAAAGCCTGACCAGATTATTATTTTCAGGTAAACACTTTGGTTTCTACTTTCAAGTTGATTTTTTTGTTTAAATAACCGTAGTTGTAAACTTTAGATTGTTTCCTTTTCGTAAAACCGAGTTAGAAACAAGCAAGGCATTGTTTTGGTTTTTCATGTCTTTTATAAATGTTCAGCCGGTCAACTTTCGATTTTATAGTCAAACAACTATCAGAACTTTGTTTAAACAAAGAAGAAATTCATATATTACTAAAATGGCGCCTTGCGATTATATTATTTTTTTGACATTAGTTTATATGAATTTCAATTTATTTATTCCGTGCCTCATTTTGTAGGGATGGTGTGAGTGAATCACAGTTCAGCTAGGTTCTCAATATCGAACTGGACCAATTTATCGAGGTTTGACCAGCATAATTGTTTCTTTAGTCATTTTTATATGAAGTGGAACTTTTTTATGTTTATTCAAATGATGCAGGCTTGCAAGTTTCTTGATGATAAATGGTGCCCAAAGTTTCTGTTGATCATTGCTCAAAAGAATCATCACACAAAGTTTTTCCAGCCAGGATCTCCAGATAACGTTCCACCTGGTAATTCTTTGTTTACCAAACTACTTATGTTTGCTGAAGTCAGTCAATTCATTTGCTTTTCATTTTACACAGGAACTGTGATTGATAACAAGGTGTGCCATCCTCGGAACAATGATTTTTATATGTGCGCACATGCTGGGATGATTGTAAGTATTACAAACTTTTTGCCTTTATGTTTAAAGAAATATTTTGGTGTAAATTATATGATCCAATGTCATCGAGCTCTCTATTACAATGGAAAATTACATTTTGTAAACTGCATGTTGAATATTTTGGTATAAATTATATGAAGCCAATTCTGAAGCACAAGTATGTATTTAACCCTATATATGTATCAACAATTATTAATTTGTCATGGTTATATCAACAATTATTAATTTGTTATCTTTAAATTAATTACTATGCTAATGAGGATGTTTAGTTTTCATTTTATGTTACCTTCTAATCTTCTAAAGGTGACTGCTGTTGTTGGGCTCTGGGGATGGACCGCTGTTTCGCTTTCAGCTTCCTCACTATTGATGTTTATCCGCTGCAGCAGGTATGCTTTATTTCGACACAATGAGAAAAAGTCTATATTGGTTAATTATTTCGTATGATGATTTATTTGGTTGCAGTAAAGAGCCCGGTTATGTGAAAACATTTGAAGGGATTCGAAATAATGCTGATGCTGAGGTACGTACATCTCCTTAATTAATTGATAAACAAGTCTTGCTCACAACAAAAATACGTTCACGAAGTGTGACCATACAAATAAATTCTATGCAGGGTCCTTTGGTGAAAATTGATCTGATCAACTCAGCTAATTGGACTGGAATAATTGGTCTCAGCTCTGTCCTACTTGCAAGGTTCTTTTAAAGTCATTTTTATACTTCATTTTAGATGAGTAGATTCACTGAACATTATATTAGGGTACGAATAGAAAGATGTTGGTGGTCGATTTATCGTTAAGGTTGTTGATGTCTTATAAAATGACCCGTGGAATCTTTGATATGAACTAATGAGTGTTCAATGCGTAATACTGGAATTCATATCTAATACCTACTTTCATGGATGCTGTAAAATTATGTTTGATCAGATTGGAGGATGCGGGCTATGCCGTTGGAGTACGAGTTTTGGAACTGCTGTGCCACAGGGAGAAGGTAGTGTTTTGCAGTTGGTGTATAGTTGAATTTTGACATGGCCTAATAGTCGAATGCTCGCTTTGTCGTTAAATAGCCGAAATAAATCAAACCTGATATTTCTATATGCATATTCATGCTTGCTGTCAGGTTTTGTTAAGAAATGAATGTTTTTGTTTTGCATTTCTTGTGCCTTGATATGAACAAAAGGAGGTTATATTAGTTGAGAATCATCTAGATATTGAAGTAGAAAAAAAGTTGCTATTTCAAAAAAAAAGAAAAAAAAAAGAAATGTGTTTTAGGTGTTATTAGTTAGTCATGGTACTAAAAAGTTCAATTTTTCTGCTATAATTTTTTTTCTGCTATATCCTTTTTTTTCTATGGGTTCAAAATATAAAATGAACTGTACTGCTTTGTTTTCATGTATTAATGACCCTGGATGTTAACAATTACTGAACCAAGTAAATATTGTCTTAAATTGATTGTTTCCTGCTATAATTTACAGCATGTATGGTTAGTGATCCAAACATTTATATGTATATTCATGCTATATTATGCATATATAATTCTATAGAGGTGGAAACAGACTTTTTTGGTTGTGTAATGGGTCAAAATGGGTAATATGGATTGAAACTATTCATGATGGGTTGGTTCCGATAATCGACGCCGCCACATTAGATATTCTGCTTTTGTGCTCTACGACTATCTTCAAGGTATGTTTCTAGCTCCGTTAATCAACATTGATTTCAACTAACAATTTAATTAAGGTATTCTCTGCTTTTGATTGTAAATCTGTTTGTACGCATATACTTATCGAATTTGATGCTGTCTTGGGGCTGTTTTGTGTTGATTCGGTGCTTTTTGGGGCTGCAGTTGCACTTTAAATTGATAGGGTTCTGGTACTCGGAGGAACCAATTAATGGCAGCTCAATCCTCATTCAGCATTCAAACGCTCATTTTATGGACCTATGGTATTTATTCTAACCCTAAATATGTTATTCTTTTGTTATTCTGAAATAAAAAAAATTAATCTTATTTTGGATCATGTTTAAGCAGAGATCTACGTGGTAATAGATTATCTGGTCAAATTCCAGATGAGATTGGTGATTGCAAGACCCTCAAGAACCTGTAAGCATCATATAAACAATAACCTTTTTTGTGATTTCTGGCATCTGTTTTTTATTTAATAACTTTAACAAGTTTTGTGGTTATGATTTATGATTAAATTACTTTACTAGGGATCTATCATTCAATATGTTAGCTGGAGACATCCCGTTTTTGGTATCGAAGTTAAAACAGCTTGAGCTCTTGTCAGTATAACATTCACTAATATTTGCTAGCTAAACATTGGCCACATTTGATGACACTATTTCCATTTGTGTCACAGTCTTGAAAGACAATTAATTAACCGGTCTGATCCCTACAACGTTATCACAGATTCCTAATTTGAAGATTTTGTAAGCATCATTCCTTCATTTTCTTCCTAAAAGAATAAAAATAATAAAAAATCCATAATTTTATTTATATAAATGATAGCTATCTTAGGGACTTGGCACAAAATCGGCTAAACGGTGAAATCCCGAGGCTTATGTACTGGAGTGAAGTGTTGCAGTATCTATAACTTTCTAAAGCTTGTATCTTTAAAGTAGGTTCGGGTAAGATTGGTTTTATGTTAGAATGGGTTGATTAAAAGAGTTTTATTTTTGGTTCGGCTCATAACCGATTGATTAAAAAAGTTTTATTTTTGTTTAGATCAGAATGGGTCGATCAAAAAAGGGGTATTTTGGTTTGGGTCAAAACGAGTCACTTTTAATATGGGTCACCTGAACCCGACCCATTTTTTTAAACAGGTCATATTAGTCAACTCAACCCTGTTTTTTTTAATGTCGGGTTCGGGATAGGTTTCGGGCCATATCAAGAATTGCCGCCCCTAATCTAATAAATGCTTTTTTTTTCTTTTCTTTTTTGTATGCCAAGGATTTACGAGCTTCTCTTGATAACAGAGAGGAGCTTGGAATGCCAGATGGGGTTCTGGTCAACGGCAGGGGACCGTTTAAGTATAGTTCCGTTGTTCCGGATGGCATTAACCATACAACGCTTAACGTTGATCCAGGTAGATGTTATTGGTATTAGTTAGTTTATTATATAAAACATGGCATATGAAGCTTCATGGTATTATTCTTAATAGAATTGGCATAAATCATAATATGCGGGTTGGGTAACGGGTCAAATACTCAAGTAAAGTTTGTGTTGAAAGAAGTCATCTGTAAGTGCATGTCTAATGGGTTGGTCAGCTTAGTTGGCCTGCAAAAACTTTAATTATTAGTAATAGTACATGTTTTATTATAAATTATGATTATGATGTTGTGACAATATTTCGATATCCACGTGGGACAGTCTTACTCTTTTCTGGTTAATATGGATCAAAACGCAAGTAGCGATTTTTACGTTGTAGCAAGCCCGAGATTTGTTAATGAATCAGTTTGGCAATGCGTCACAGGCGTTGCTATTTTGCACTATTCAAACTCCGAAGGACATGCCTCGGGTCCTCTACCCGACGCCCCAAACGAAGTATATGATCGTTCATTTGCATTGAATCAAGCCATGTCCATCAGGTATAGTTATAAAAACGATACTTTGTGATTAGAATTAGGGGTGGTAAAGTTTAAACGGGTCGTGTTCGCCGGTTGGCTGGTTCAACCCGACCCAAACCTGAAAATCGTGTCATACATATGAACCCGAACACGACCCCAAATATTTGCAGGTTGACCCGAACACGACCCTTGGTATTTGCAGGTTGACCCGAACATGACCCGTTCAACCCGATATTTTCTTTCGCGAATCAATATATTTAAATTAAAATTTTTCCAACATGCACACAAATGTATATAATACAATAATAATAATAAAATCTTATTCGATATCCACGTGGGACAGTCTTACTCTTTTCTGGTTAATATGGATCAAAACGCAAGTAGCGATTTTTACGTTGTAGCAAGCCCGAGATTTGTTAATGAATCAGTTTGGCAATGCGTCACAGGCGTTGCTATTTTGCACTATTCAAACTCCGAAGGACATGCCTCGGGTCCTCTACCCGACGCCCCAAACGAAGTATATGATCGTTCATTTGCATTGAATCAAGCCATGTCCATCAGGTATAGTTATAAAAACGATACTTTGTGATTAGAATTAGGGGTGGTAAAGTTTAAACGGGTCGTGTTCGCCGGTTGGCTGGTTCAACCCGACCCAAACCTGAAAATCGTGTCATACATATGAACCCGAACACGACCCCAAATATTTGCAGGTTGACCCGAACACGACCCCTGGTATTTGCAGGTTGACCCGAACATGACCCGTTCAACCCGATATTTTCTTTCGCGAATCAATATATTTAAATTAAAATTTTTCCAACATGCACACAAATGTATATAATACAATAATAATAATAAAATCTTATGTCAATTTAAGCTATAATTATTAAATACCCACCCAAGACATAAAACATATTGTAAAAAATATAATATCAGGAGGTTTCAGCTTTTCGCCATTGATAATGGCAAATTCAGCAGGTTTCAGCACTTTTCGTCATTAATAATGGCTGTTTTCCAGTCCTTTTCAGCGCTTAGCTGCTTTTCGCCATTAATAATGGCTATGTGTGCAGAAAATGAAAAGTTTTCGCTATTCAGATTGAATTCCTGCAGATTTTCGCCATTAATAATGCAAAAAATAAGCTTTTCGCCAATAAGATTGGCTGTATTGTCAGGCAGGTACTTTTCGCCATTTATATTGGCTATAACTGCATGAATTCGCCAATAACATTGGCTGATAAGGTACAGGTTCAATGATTGGCTGATAAGGTCTGTCCATTCCCATCAAAAAGCCTGCACAGCGCTGAAGATTTCTGAACAACCTACTACATTCTAAAAAATCGCCATTCAGATTGGCAATGGCATTATTTGCGAAATATTTTGAGAACCAGCATTAGTTTTTATTTCATTTTTGATATTAGCACTATTTCAGTAAAAAAAATCGATTTTTGGGAAACGTTTGTGTTAATATGGTGGATTCTCTTATTAGCGATAAAAGAAAGTTATCTCAGTTTGGTTTCTTACGGTTGCTTTTTAGTTTCCACACTTAACACTTTGTGAACACACCCATAATTCTTATGGGAATCTGTTGGACAACATGGGAAACTAAAGGTTTCTAATCATGTTGATCTTCACGACAAATGCAGGGGTTTATTGAACCAAAGGAGGCACAAAAGAAAGTTGCGAGCTTTCCATTTCATGGACAAACTGCAGATCTGAAACATGGTAGTCTTATGATTGAAACTTGGGTCTAACATGCGCCATTGGTGATGGTAAGCTATGATTTTTAGTCTTGATGATATATGGTTTGTATGCATTGTTTTCTTATCATAATTTAGTCAACCTAAAAGAACTTGTATAATTATATCCACAAAGAACTTGATCAACTTTGTTTATTTACTTAATTCCATATCATCTAAAAACCAACTCACCATTTCAAACCGACTTTTTTATATCTCAAATAACTTATATATTGGTTACACGGACATCAGACCATCAAACTACATAAACAAATCTGCCACATTTGGCAGGTTAATGATTTTTTAACAAATGTTTGGTTGGATATACTTTTAATCTTGCTAATAATTTGAAGCTGGAATTTATATTTATTAACTCATAAGATCTTACTTCTGCTTTGTTTTAAGGTTTGAGGCTTCTGTGAACCTTACAAGATAAAAAAAATATGCATCCAAGAAGCAGCTTTTGTTCTCAGTGTTTGAATAAATGGATGGTTATTTAATAAAAACAACGATTTCTATTTAGTTCCATTTCCCGCAGTGATGGTGGTGTTTCTAGGGATGAGCAAATGGTAATGGTTCGGAACCGGTACCGAATTTCCGAACAGCTTGTCGGGTCAGATATACTGTGCCTGTGGTCAGATATACTTGTATTAGATGAATATAGAACAGAGTTGGAGCAAGGTGATTTCTATGCCCGTGGTCTTGCTATCATGAGAGTTATGCTTAAGGTATTTATTTTGATGAGTTTATCGGCTGGTGTTTGTTCAATAAATTTTAATCGAGTTAACCTCATATAGAATGTTTTTAAGTTTTTTATTGTGTATTTATGTATTCCAATGCATAAGAGAACATGTTAAATGCATTGTGTGTATAGTGTATATAGTTTAGTTTATTAGTTTATGGCCCATTGGCCCAATATAGGCTTCTCTAGCGTTTGATTTCTGTATATATCGACTGTTGCTCCTCAAGTGGTCTTGAGCATTATGAATTTCTTTGGTCTTTTATCAATCCCCTTATTTGTTTATAATGGGTCCTTTTCTAATGCAGGTAAAGACGGGTCGTTTGGGTTCATCAAAAGTCCTTTTGTCTAAACGGGTACGTCCGGGTTGGGTCTGGTTATGTATTAAAATGCATTATGTGACATTCAACCCATTTTTTTCTAATCTGAATAATATGTATATTTTTTGTTTCACCTGTTTTAACCATTAGCGATAATATATGTAAATTTGAAGTGACCAATTCAAGAAACGGGTAATGGATTGTTTCTTGATTTAGATCTACAAGGAAATGGCAATTAAAGGCAAGTATACAAGAGCGAAATGACGCATTACAAAGTGGAGGCGAGTTTCAGCTGGGAAGTAGAAAGTTCGACATTTCCGTCCACATTATTGGTTGCTTCATCAATAAGAACGTCATTGTGAATTTTGATAAAACACCTGTTGGAGGTGAACAACGTAAGAAAGTGACGCGATAGATTACTGATAGTGTGGATTTGAAGTGTGGGATCACCAATCCAGCTCAGAAGGCTTATTTTTCCAAGTTTTCGGGTTGAGTTTGAAATTGTTTGATGTTTTATATCATCTAACACTAAGATTGATTCATATACCATTAAAGATGCTTAGAGATGTTGTATGGGGTGTGTAATGAATTGTAACTTTTGGTGCAAATATCATTTCTGGTGATGTACAAATCAAATTGAAAATTGAAAGTTTGAGGTTTGGATTGGATTGATTTTTAAGCAAACTTCATGTGCATAGAGTTTGATTGATGAATATAAGCTGTTTTAATTTAATAAGTATAAATTGTGCATCTTTTTTCTTGATTGAGAAGGAATCTAATGTTTTTGTTCATTGATTTGTTCAAAGTACGCTCTGTCATGTTTCTTGAATCAGTTAGAAAGATCTATAGGGTTACGTTTATTGTCTATTACATAATTTGTGATTAGACTCCTAACATTACATATACTCATTTTGCTTTTGTATGTTTTTATGGCTCTTTACAACAAGAAAAACTTTAAGAAACCGAATTAAAAAATTGTGGTGGAGAAAAAGGAAAGAGGATACTTTAGAGGTTAAAAGTGTTATTTATAAACTTTTATTTATTGTAACTTAAATTTTCGAACCTGGAAAGTTTCCGGGTTATAAATATGTATCCAGAGAATTGTTAGACGGGCTATCATCCTTTTATCTTGGTCTGAATCATTCTACATACGTAGAACATTATCTGGTAATATGTTGAAAATTATATGGTAATTGTTACCATTCATAAATTACATTGTTTGCATATATTATTATATACGATTAACATTGAATCATATTATATATATCCTCACAAATTTGATAAAACGGACCATTGAAATAAAATTAATAAAATATTAATATCCTTAAAAATAGAGCGACCCGTGGGTACCACGGGTTATAACCTAGTTACTTTACATATATAATTAAGGCAAAAGTAGGATAAATAGGAACCCCTTGTTTACTCTTTTCATTTCATATTCCTACCTTATAATTTTTCATTAGAAGCCTTTTTTAGCCTAAACCTTTTCATTTGATTACCTTGTTATTGAAGCCAAAGTATAACTTTATTAGCCTAATCGTTCCATTACCCTTGATGGTATAATTCAACAGAAAGTAAAGAGAACGATGACAATCAGAATGAGAAGAAAAGAAAAAAAAAAGATGTAAAGAAAAATATACAAGATCCTGATGCAATGCATAAAGAGATGCTATAAAAGAATAGAAGATTGTTAAAAGTTGAAGAGCTGTAAATGATGAAAGTTAAATTGCAGTATGATTAGCCATTTTGTTACCCAAATTTATTTGTTTGTTTACTACCTTTCACCCTAAACCAAAAACCTGATAAAGTCCTTTTAGGTGTGTAAGCCACATTTTAGAGTTTTGCTTGAAGACAAGCAAAGATTCAAGTGTGGGGGTATTTGATGTGCGTAAAATACAACATATAAATTATATCAAATACGGCGTAAAATCAACCATTTTTCGGTACTAACGTTGAAAAAAGCATGTTTTTTTGTTTCTTTTTAATTTATAGGATCAAAAAAGCTTAAACGCACAAAATAAGCAAATTAACAGCAGAAACTAACATAAATACAAAGAAGAAGGATTGACACAACTCGCCAAGCCCCCATCCACATCCAAACCAACAAAAATAACAAGAACAGAAGCTATGGCACGGGGTCCTGCCCACCAGGAATGGGCCGTGCTCAGTCAAGATTCCCACCTACGCAAATTACAAAGTAAATTGTCAGAAGTCGATTAATTTGATATATACGCAACCAAGATGAATAATTCAACACACGCACACAGGTTTTATCATAGATGGAAGTTGCATATAATTATTTCAATCAACATAAAATTTTCCATCTTTTTGAATTTAAGATAAATAATAAAAATTCATAAGAGATATAATTAAGTGTATACAACCAGAAGATGCATATTAGGTCCGTGCATGATTTTATGTCGTGTTAGAAGTACACACCCATAGAATGCTCCTAAGGAAGAAAGTAATAAAAAGCCATATATGTAGCAAAAACATTACCTGAAGTTTATGTAATTCATGTGACATTGATCTATAAGCATCATTAGAAGTTCATCTTGCTTCTCCAAGTGTCTACACGTAAAAGATGAACATCATGTAATGCTAATACTAATAGCACAAGGAAAAAAAGAAATTCCGCAAAAAAATACCTTTATATATCTCTAGTGTGTTAAGGATCCATTATTTTTAAGAAAATAGTATTCAACACTCTACGGTGTGCTTTAGGCGCCTCGCGCCTGAGCGCTTTTCTGAACCAAGCCTTCAAAACAATAAAAAAAGTAAAGTAGGCGGCTAAGTTAGATAAAAATAAGTATATTTTTTAAACCAAGCCTTTAAGATGGCAAAAAAAAGTAAAGTAGGCGGTTAAATTAGATATAAAAAAGTACGTTTTTCACAGATCAGTTTAATGTCAGCATCCATAATTAAACACAAATCAAACAAAAATGAATTTACAGTCCTAGAGAACCAGTCCTTTCGCAGTTCCTTGCCCACATCACCTTCGGCAAGCAGCAATCGAGCTCCCCTAGCCGCTCGCCTACCCAAGGGGGGTGGCGGCGGTGTTCCGCATGCGGCTTCGAAGCCGACCACCGCTAGCCGAGGGTGCCCCTTCCCCTCTTATATTGTAGTTAGATCACATAATAGACCTGGTTTAGTCTGAGATGAAATTCTCAAATACTATTTCGAAATAGGAATCCAAAACTATTGAACCAGTTAAGAGCTCTTAATTTTTAACTACAACTCCTAACTAAGTTCCAAACTTCCAACCGTATAAATTGGAGTTCAACAAACAAAACTAACCTAAAACGACGCATAATTCAAATGCGAGAACAAAGATGGAGATGAACATACTATGATCAACAACATTGAGAGTAAATATATGAAAATGTCCAATACCGACATGAAAATGTCCAATACCGACAAAGTTGTCGTCCTTTTATTCTTGTACAGTCGCCGAAAAACCAAGCTCGAGTAGTCGCGTGGATTTAATCATTAATAATCACACTAGATCTTAGCCAAAAAACATAACCCTAACATCATACACAACAAAAATATCAAAACTGTAAAATATATACATACATATATATATATATATATATATATCAAAGCCATCACCTGGTAAATGATATATCCACATCCTTTCTTTCTTCCCTCTCAAACATCCTTCCTTAGCGATCGAAATACCAAACAGATGTGTAAACATATGAATCTTAAGATTTCACCCTGAAATTAGAACAAAAACGACAACAAATTAGGTAAAAATTAAACCTGGGAACCTAGAAATTCGTCTCTCCTGCTGAGACGCATATTAAATATTCTGAATAGAAATTCCCCTAACTGATCGACGAGGTATGACCCGGATTGGATATACCGACCTGGTCATCACCTATTATTTTATTATAAACAATTAATTATAAACATTTATTCTAGAATGTTCTATTCTGCATGGATAAATCACGTAACTAAATCTCCATTCTTTTGGGAAGATCATGCAAATCCCTAACTTATCGGAGCCCATCCTAAGTTAGGGAAAACCCTAATGGTAAACTATAAATAGAGGTAAACATCTAAGGTATGGATCATCTTGCTCTCGTCTTACTCTCTCTACATTCATACTTTCCTTTTCCCAAAACCAAGACTTATTCTCACGCCGGAGGGTGGTTACAGGAATAACCCCATTCCTGTAACGAGTCCTAACGGTGTTCTATTTTGTAGCTAGCAGTTCGGATCGCCAAGAGTTGAATTCTTAGTCGGATACTACCGTAAGGGTAAGTGTTTCTTCATTGGCGCCATCCGTGGGACCTTTTCGGTAACAGCAAGACGATACCCCATGGAAAGCGATCAGAACGTAGCAGTAACACCAAGCCAGGCGATGGCAACTAGTAATCCATTGCTAGAGACAAGCCCCGTTACCACCATGCCAGCCTCACCGGCTACAACCAGGTCACTCGACTTGGAATTTGAAGCAGATGGACCCCCACCAGGTTTCACAGGCACCACCGCCATTTCTTCTGGGACGACGGCGGCATACCTGTTTTCCTACACTTCTCTGCAGTTCCAATCAGTCGAACCAATTGCAACATGCATTAATGTTTTCACCCCAGCAACAACCACTAGTGCACAGACGATACGTCATAGCACTATGCCGTTCATAACATCAGCAAGCCCGAGCACTATTATACCACAGGTGAGCATGCCGCAATATTATCAACCTTCGGTCACCTACGCCATGCCACCCTTGTATTCAGCGGCGCTAACGGCGGCGCTATCTACACCACCCCATCAGCCAGTGGTCATGCAAGCGGGAATCATGAACGCCCCGGTTACGCCGGGAAATTAGGCTTATTTCCCCGGGTACTATTATGCACCCCCTTACGGGTATTTACCTCCATACAATACTCCGGCTTACACTTCTCAAGGGGGCAACGCAAGGCTATGCTCCGCAGTCGCCATACGCGGCTTATATGCCCCCTTCGTGGACTTTTCCAACATCCCAGCCGGTATATGGTCAGACCCCGCCAACGGCGAAACCTGCTTATGATAGAGGAAACGCATCTAGGCCTCGATTCTTCCCAGGTGGAAGTCCCAGCTCCACGCTAAACATCACCCCGGCTCAACCCCCTGTTGTCCAGGGTACCACCCAGGGTGGGGTCGCTCCCCCGATACAACCTATCAACGTAGAAGGGGACGAACTTACCAGACCTTACAAACCAGTGGGCGCAACCTTCAAGTCAAAGTTCACCAGAAGAATCGCGGAAGCTCCCATCAAGGAAAAGCCCAAGATGCCTCAAACAGTAGGCAAATACGATGGTCTAGGCGATCCTGATGATCACCTCAATCTATTCAAAAGCGCAGGGGAAGTAGCCTGCTGGCCCATGCCCCTCTGGTGCAAGATGTTTGTCCAAACGCTGGTAGGCGCAGCCCGGGTCTGGTGGGATAGTTTTCCCATTGGGGAAATTGACAGTTTTGAAGACCTAGAGGCTAAGTTCATACTACAATTTAGCCAGCAAAGAAGACACACAAAAGATCGAAACGAACTCCTCCACATTTGTCGGCGATACAGCGAAACGGTTGAAAGTTTTATTATTAGATTCAACAAAGAGAGCCTGGCGATCCCAGGTTTTACTAACGATCTAGCATTTGGAGCTTTCTTACAAGGGGTAAACGATGATGAGCTATTAAGAACACTTCACGGGAGGGACGGCGTGCCTCCCACCATCGACGAAATCTTAAGGATAGCCAAAGTATATGTTATACAAGAAAAGGCTGTTGCAGCCAGTCACGCGGCTAATCGAAAGAAGGAAGCTCAGAAAGGTCAGGAGGATAGAGAACAACGGATTTCTAAAAGTAAAGGTAGAGGAGACCGATACCAAAGGGACAGAGCAGACTCGCGGTACGACAGGTCTAGAAATACATACTCAAGGAATGAATCCTCTAAGCCGCGGTCTGAGTACCCTAGTTTGAGCAAGACGCCGACAGAAATCCTAGCCTCCGAGAACCTCAAGTTCAACCCTCCAAAGCCGCTAAAGGACAACCCCAACAAAGACACAAGCAAGTTCTGTGAATACCACAAGGGGAGTGGCCATGATACCAATGATTGTTTTTAGTTAAAGAAGCAGATTGAATATTTTGTGAAAGCGGGTAAACTGGCACACCTGGTGCGAGGCATCAAACAAGGACTGCCTCCTATTAAGGAAGAAAACGACAAAGCAGCAGGTAAAAGGCCGCGAGAGCTCAACATGGTACACGCTAACAAGGGAAAAGGGGCCAAACGGAGTTTTTCCACGCTCGACCCCTGGATGCTGGCAACCATGGCAATCGAGCCTCGCGTGGAAGATCTGCATCTCACTACTGACGCCTTGATCATATCTGCTACAGTAGGTGATTATCACATGAGAAGGATCCTGGTAGATACTGGGAGTTCAGAAGATATCATCTACGAACATTGCTTCAACAGAATGCAACCAGAAGATAGAAGACTGCTTGAGTCAGTACACGCCCCTATTAAAGGCTTCACCGGGGAAAAGGTTGATCCCATTGGCCAAATCACCTTCCCAGTCACATTCGGACAAGCCCCCGAGAAAGAACCATACTCCTTACATTCCTCGTGGTACGCGCTGAGTCTTACCACAATGTAATCATTGGAAGGTTCACCTTGGGAAAATTGGACGCTATTGTATCCACGGCGTGAGGTTTCATGAAGTTTCCCACCCCGCGGGGTATTGCTACAGTTTTTTCGAGATAAAGTGGGAGAGGTATTGGACACCAAGAGGTGCCCACAGGGGCCTACCTGTTGGTGCATATGTATGTCGACTACGTCTTGTATCGAGTCTTGTAACTAGATAGATAGACCAGGACACGTTATTCGAGAAAAACGGGAAACATTGCTGAACAAGCCACTTCGCACGAAGTGACAAGTCCAGTTCGTGCGAATTGGCAGTTCGTGTGAACTGGAAGAGCTGTTTCATGCGAAGTGGCCATCCCTATATATAGTGGTCTTGTGTTTGTCATTTGTAACTTTGGATTCCGGTAGCGAAGCTCTACCGAAGTGTCTCCAAGTCTGTAATCGTCATCAAATCCATACAAGAGACAGTTAATCTACCTTTAAGTATATATCAAGCTGAGTGAAGATCAAATCAATGAATTCTGCCTCTGATTTGGTCAAGAACTCTTCTGAACGTCTCGTTTAGATCCACACAACGATCCTACAAGTGGTATCAAAGCTTCAGATGGATTGCCAGACAACATTGATGTCACCTTCACATCGTCTGACACTGATCATGAGTCCGAGTTAATAAAGAAAGTGATCGATTAGGTGTTGGATAAGGACGAGGAGTCAGAGTCAAAGTCTGAGTCTGAAACTTCAAGATCATCAGTTGATAGTCCGAAATCAAAAGTCAAACGGGTTTACAATAAAGATTTTCTGATGTCACAAAATAATTTGAATGATGAAACATTCAAAGTAGCATATACTTTGAGTGATTCTGACAAATTATATTCTGATGAAGAACTTCCAATAAGAGGTGTTAAAACTGAAATGATTAAAAAGGTTTTCAAATTAACAGAAATTAATATTTCTGAAATAAATGATGTAAATCTTACTGAAAAACCTAAAAAATACATCTCAAGAGTTCAACAAAGATTAAACAAGAAAAAAGGTTACAGTTCTGGTTGTGGTTATCAAAAGAAACCAAACCATAACAGTAATTTCAAAAATAAAGGCTTAGGTTTTATTCCACTAGAAAATCATAAAAATGAGAAAATTTATAAAACAAAAACTAAATTTGTTTCAGGAGCAACATCATCATCAGAAGAAGAAAAAAGCTCATTCTAGAAGCAGACAAACAAAGAATTCCTTGCTAAGAAGCAAGAAGGAATGAAGAATGAAGTTGCTCAGAAAAAAGGAGACGAGAACCTGTTATCAATGCGAAGTAGTTGGTCACATTGCGTTGAACTGTCCTAAGGCAACCAACACAAAACAGGGAGTCTCTAAAAAATTGAAAGAAAAGATGGTTGATAATGAACCACCAACCGAACAATTTAAAGTTTTCAAAAATTCAAAATTTGAGGTTGGTGAGTGTTCAAAACGTTTTTACAAAAGAAGAACAAATCTTAACAACCAAAAGTGGGTTGTTAAGAAATCAAATGTTTCATCTGGCGATGAGTTTGTTTCTTTGGAAGCAAAGGAGCCACTTTCTGGCGATGAATCTGACTCGTCAAAGTCAGAGGAGCCACAAGTTAAGCTAAGAAGAGAAAATTCTGTTCCGTCAATGGATGATGCAAACTTTCCACCATTGCGGACTGAAAATGTAAAACAAAAAGTTGGCAAAGTTGAGATTTCAAATCAATTCTTTGCTGAAAAAAAAGAATTTGATGTTGAAAAAGCCTTTAACCCCAATGTTCTAAATATTTTTGGAAAAATGGTTGATGGGAAGGTTAAAGGGGTAAAGGAGTTTTATGAAAAGAAGAAGAAAGGAAAGAAACCGAGTGATGATGACTCGGAATCACCCAAGGACCGTCAGGCTTGGGTGAATCTCTTTAACTGAAAAACCTGACTTGCCGGAGCTCCCTAGTTGGTAATCGTGGAGCAGGAATCGGCATCTTTCTTAAGAAATTCAAAAATGTCATATTTCAACTTACAAGTGGTATTGTTGATAAGAATCTGCAAGTGGTTAATCAAGGTCATTAATTTGAACTTGATTTAACTTTCTAACAAGTGATTGAAAAGAACAATGTGATGAAATCCCCGATCCTACAAGTGTTTGTGAAATCAACAAAACTAATTTTCCGGAAAAACCATTTTGATTAAAACAAACTTAAGTGTTTTGAAATCATAATGGGAAAATAGTTTTTTTGTCAGGGGGAGTTCTGATTGTTTATGCCAAGTGAATGGAGAATTGAAGCAATTCACATCGGTTTGTCAATTTTTTTTAAATGATTTTGAATTTTAGGGGGAGTAAGAAATTTCAGAAAATCCAAAAACATTAGAAAATTTGAAAAAGCCAACAACATGATAAAAATCAAAATGAGTTTTGTTGTGAAAAAGAGGAAATGATAGTACATCAGTGGACAATCACAGCACGCTAAAGAATTGGAAAGTCAAATGGGATAAACGGTCTCACTTAGTAGGTTTTTATACATTCAGTAGATTGTTTTTTGAGATATAAACCTAAATATCAATTACTTACTTTGTTCGTGGGTAACATCTCTCGGATATATGGGTAACCCCCGAAATCTTGTTTGAAAGACTTTCTATTTCTGACATACTAGGTCTTTGTGCGTGATGATATCTGGGGTATTATACCAGGACTTCTGATTTTGCGGAAGCAATAGCCTAGTCCTTGTATAATGCTCTGCACTGCTTTAATCATAAAGCCCACCCTCAGCATAAAAATGATGTAACATTGAAAAATGCTAATCATGTGTTGTTGAAGAAAAGATCCCCAAACGGGACACACCTAAAAGACAAGCCATCATCTCTTTGTCTGAACGGAAGTTCTAACCTGAGCTCTCATGGTCTCGCATTTACCCGTTTACAGATGTCATTAGTGTACATTCACCTGTAAGAATGAATACAGGAGTCTGGATACAGGAGTATATTCTGAGGTGGGACACACGAATAAGTTAAGTGCTTAAAACACTAATCTCGTATCTCGAAACAGTTGAACTTTGTGTGAAAATTTAAGTGGATCAGTATACTGACAATCTAAGTGAATCGTTTAGAACTTAAAAATGTTTAAAGCTTAACGGTGTTAGTGATTTGTCTCATAAACTGATATGATCCTCTTACACAAACTCGCAAAAATATTGTCTGTAAATATTTCTTTATTGTTTTTCATTAAAAACAAAAATCCAAAAAGAATGTGTTTTAGCATAAAATTTTGAAAAACCAAAAAGATTTTATTTCATCTTATCTTTCGACAACTGATGTTGAAAAGCTGATTTCCAAAATTCCGAATCCTAAACATGATGAACAACAGGGTTGGAAAATTTGTTTGAAATGAAAAGTGAAATTAAAGTTTGAGACAATTTGAAAAATGTCATAATCTAACAAGTGATGTTTTGAGATTGATCTTACAAGTGGTAAGTAAAGATTAAAATTGTTATAAATAAAAATTTACTCTTGGGTAGAGTATATGCAGGTAACAGCTATGCAAAAGCCAGGTTTCGACTCCTGAAGATTTTCAGCATAAGCATTTGCAGTTTAAAGCCAGGTTTTTGATCCTGTGGCTACGGAGAGCCAGGCAACGGTCCTGTACCTGTTAAAGCTGCAAAGTGAGATCCCCATGGCTAAACCTGAGCATAGTTTGAGCCAGGTTATGAGTCCAGAATGAAAGCGATGTCAGATTGCGATCCCGGTACAACTTAAGGGGGAGTCTGCGAGCAAAGGGGAGTCTGAAGACGTAAGATCCAGACACAGATTTTGGATCAACATCCAAGAGGAGTCTGAAGACATTAAAGCTAGGTTCGAATCCTGCAGTTCATATGAGCCAGGTTCAGATCCTGGAACATTGCTCGAGATAGAAGCTGTTAATGCTGAAGAACTTAAGGAATCAAGAAATCTGATCAAGAGAATGTGAAAGAGTCACGTTGAGATTCTGAGAAAGAGAAGAAGATAGAGATTGAGGATGCTTACAGTGTCAGATACTTTGGAGAGAGTGAGAAGACTAATCAAGACTGAAGACTTGTCATACTGAAGACTCGACCCCGAAGACTTCGTCAACATCCAAGGGGGAGTCTGTTGGTGCATATGTCTGTCGACTACGTCTTGTATCGAGTCTTGTAACTAGATAGATACACCAGGACACGTTATTCGAGAAAAACGGGAAACATGGCTGAACAAGCCACTTCGCACGAAGTGACAAGTCCAGTTCGTGCGAACTGGCAGTTCGTGTGAACTGGAAGAGCTGTTTCATGCGAAGTGGCCATCCCTATATATAGTGGTCTTGTGTTTGTCATTTGTAACTTTGGATTCCGGTAGCGAAGCTCTGCCGAAGTGTCTCCAAGTCTGTAATCGTCATCAAATCAATACAAGAGAGAGTTAATCTACTTCTAAGTATATATCAAGCTGAATGAAGATCAAATCAATGAATTCCGCCTCTGATTTAGTCAAGAACTCTTCTGAACGTCTCGTTTAGATCGACACAACGATCCTACACTATCGGTGCCATCGGCCCAGAAAGGTGGGTATTAAGCACACGCCACCCGGATCAAATAGTAACAATAGGGGACAACCTCTCCCCGGAGGTTAAGAATAACCTAAAACAACTGCTGAGGAGAAACACTGACATTTTCGCTTTTGAGCATTCTGACATGACGGGGATACCCCGGGAGAGAGCAGAACACAGACTAGCGACACTCCCAGGCATTAAACCCGTTGCACAGGCCAAGCGAAGTATGGCTCCAGATCGAAAAGCAGCGGTGGTCAAAGAAGTCCGAAAGTTGGTTGAAGCTGGAATACTCAGAGAAACAAAATACCACACATGGGTATCAAACCCTGTGATGGTCAAGAAACCAGATGTGCATAGACTTTAAAGATCTGAATAAGGCATGCCCCAAAGATGCTTACCCGCTACCGGAGATGGATTTCAAAATCGATTCCCTGGTCCTTTATAGGTACAAGTGCTTCTTAGACGCTTATAAGGGTTACCACCAAA
The DNA here is from genome assembly GCF_002127325.2 of Helianthus annuus. Lineage (NCBI taxonomy): Eukaryota > Viridiplantae > Streptophyta > Magnoliopsida > Asterales > Asteraceae > Helianthus > Helianthus annuus. Next base: position 45,317,799 of record NC_035445.2, on the reverse strand, counting down.
TCAAAATGTCCAAAGACGACAAAGTGAAAATGGTGTTTCATACTGACGTGGGTATCTTTTGTTATACCAAAATGCCTTTTGGCCTGCGAAATGCCGGAGCCACTTATCAGTGTCTCATGGATAAAGCTTTCGAAAAGCAAATAGGCAGAAACTTAGAAGTATATGTTGATGATTTGGTAATCAAGAGCAGGGAAGAAAAACAAATGTTGGTAGACATAGAAGAAACTTTCTAAACACTCAGAGAATACAATATCAAGCTCAACCCCAAGAAGTGTTCATTTGGGGTGGAAAAAGGTAAGTTCCTTGGGGTAGTGGTCACCCGGGACGGATTCAAAGCCAACCCGGAAAAAGTAGCCGCCATAACACGGATGCCTTCCCCCAGGACTTTGAAAGAGCCACAAGCATTAAACGGGCGTCTAGTAGCCATAAACAGATTCCTGGCAAGACACGCTGAAAGGTCTTTACCATTCATAAAAACACTGAAGGATTGACTTAATAAGAGAAACTTCAAATGGACCAGCGAAGCGGAAGAAGCCCTACAAGACATGAAGCGCTTCATTGTGAAACTACCCATGTTAACAGCGCCATACCCCGAAGAAGTACTCAAAATGTATTTGGCAGCGACTCATAATGCTGTAAGCACGGTACTCATGGTAGAAAGAGATGAGAAACAAACACCCATATACTACATTAGCCGAGTGTTGGCGGGACCCGAAACGTGGTACCCAACTCTGGAGAAGTTGGTACTAGCACTGGGTCACACTACCCGGCGACTGCGAAGATATTTTCAAGGGCACCGCATACAGGTTTTAACAAACTACCTGCTATAACAAATCTTGCACATGCCAGAGATTTCCGGAAGACTGGCTAAATGGGCGATCGAGTTGGGAGCTTTGGATATCGAATACCGAAAACGAACAACAGTCAAGGGGCAAGTGATCGCTGACTTCTTGGCCGAAATTCCTGATGGAGAAACTATACAAGATCCCGCTATCCGGGATATCCTGGAATCCAGTACCGCCAGGCAAACCTGGAAACTTTACACCGATGGATCATCCAGCGGAAAAGGTTCCAGGGCAGGTCTAATGTTGATTCGCCCAGGCAAAATAAGACTGATGTACGCCTTACGTTTCGATTTTGAGTGCTCCAACAATGAAGCAGAATATGAGGCGCTACTAGCGGGTTTGAGAATGGCCCAATCGATGGGAGCTACACGAGTGGATGAGTATGTTGATTCTTTGTTGGTTAATAATCAAGTAAATGAAACGTACGAGGCCACGGACGAATCAATGGCAAAGTACCTAGCTAAAACAAAGGAGCTCATAGCTTCCTTTGACAATGTCACACTCCATCATGTTCACAGAGGAAAAAACCAAATAGCGGACGCTTTGAGCAAACTCGCTACTTCGGGCATGGAAAGAGAGGTAAAGGTAGAAACATTGCAAATGCCCTCTATTGAATCACGGGACGTCTCCGCCGTCACAGCGGAAGAACCCTGTTGGTACACCCCAATACTAAAATTTCTCACAAAGGGGGAATTACCCTCTGCCAGAGGCGAAGCTCAAAAGGTACAAACCAAGGCGCTGCAGTACGAAGTAAACAATGGCGTCCTGTACCGAAAGTCATATTTGGGACCACTCCTGCGGTCTGTATCCCCGGCGGAAGCAAAATACTTAATCCAAGAAATACATGCCGACATATGTGGTATTCACGCGGGACACCGGGCAGTGGTTGCTAAAATCCACGGCGCCGGGTACTACTGGCCCGGGATGCATGAGGACACGATAGAAGAACTCAGAAAGTGCCATAGTTGCCAAAAGTTTGCTCCACAAACACTCCGTCCAAAGAACAACTTAATCCCAGTTACAGCTGCTTGGCCTTTCCAGAAATGGGCGGTTGACATCGTGGGACCATTCCCGATGGCCCCCGGAAAGTTAAAATACCTTATCGTGGCAATTGATTACTTTACCAAGTGGGATGAAGCCAAGCCTTTGGCTAAAATCTGTCACACCCCTAATTTCCACGTGTCACCGGTGGGCCCGGTGGGGGAGTATCGTGACGTAGTTGATATCATCATAGTCAAACAACACAAATTATAATGCACAACGGAAGCAAAAAGATAAATTTATTTCAACCAAACAAACTGTAATATCCAAGTATCACAATGTAGCTGAAATAGATCCAAGGCGCATCAAAATAAAAAGGAGAACTGTTCAACAGATAAATGGCATCCAAGCTTGCGAGACTCTAACGATGCTAAGGAGTAGCCAGCCTATTACGTGTAGAACCTGCACTTAATCTTTTTGGGGAAAATACGTCAGTTTACACTGGTAAATACAATTTAGCTGACTCATTTTGAAAACATTTAAAAATTGATTTGAATGCACATGGCACAAAACTTTTTATAAGTTGGGATAATTAACCAATTTTAAACTTGTAAAAGAATTACATGTTTGTTATGCGTTTAGTCGCCCGGTGCGTGCCGGGTTTAAGATTAATAGACACACCACATAGTATAAATCCGCGGCGGGAAACCAATGGTTATACCTTAATAATATGGACACATTGTCGGGTGTACGCCTACACCCGCATGTCAAGATCGTGGCCATTTCATGAATGATGCCAAGGATATCCGGGACATGGTCATTAAACTCCCAAAGGTGTAAAACAAACAAAACAAATTTTTAAACGGGTCATATTGATAATACTCAACTACTAATGAGTTAAGGTCAATTGCCCGACCAAGCGGTATTTTATATACCGTACCCCAAGCCCGTATAAGGGAAAATAAGTTAAAAGTATTTACCTGAGCAAGTACAAACCACAACAAACAAGTGCAAGTTTCTTTTACTGGATCTCCTATTCTGGAACGAAGGTTTATAATAACCTATTAGAATCCTAACGGGTCTTTGATTTAGCCTAAGCTTAGACGGTTAGTTTTAATAAAAGAATACGGTTCAATCGCATGGAAGGCGAAGACCGGATTAGAATGTGGTTTTTTGACCCGACAAGCTTGCATACTTGTTTAATATGGGCAACATAATCACATTCTGGATTTTGAGACAAAGATGATATGGCTTGACCCGTTTCCGCTAATATGTGTAAACTAGTTACATAAGCCGATCCGAACGCGAAAGTGCGTAACGGGTAACCATATAAATCATATACAAGTTTCCTGAGATTATATGCACTAAATATGTTGGGATATTAGCAAGGTATCTCCTATTATGCCCAAATAATTTTAAACTCAAACTATGCCTCATAAGGGCATTTTGGTCATTTTAAAGGGTATAAAAGAGTTAAACTAGTAACCTGAGTTATATATCCGAATAAATCAGTAAATATACTTAGTTTACTATGTTATAACAGTATAGTATCAAATATATGTGAATTTTATTAATTATAACCATCTTATGCACCGAAAGGGCATTTTGGTAATTTCAGATAAGCCTAAAAGGTCAAAACTGGAAACCTGAGTTTGAAACCTTAGTTTACTGTTATAATATAAAATTTTACTAAACATATCAGTATGTATCAACTCTTATATATATAAACTAGTTTTGATACATACTATGTCGTAAAAATGCCTAAAAAGGCGATTTAGAGCCATTTCCGGGTTTTGAAAGAAAAGCTGATATTTTTATAACTCCAGAAGGCTCAAAATAATATATTTAACATAATAAATCAGTAGAAAAAGGTTTGAGGTCAAAAGAATTTGTAAAACTCATTTTATAGCATAAAAGGGCATAACCGGCAATAACCGAAATAAGCTTAGAACTCTAAGTTATGCTCAGCCTAAAAATAAATAAAAATCTCTAAAAATCTCTAAAAATCCCAAAATATTATTATACATCAGTGGGTATAAAGTTTGAAATAAAAATTTGGGTTTAGATAGGCTATATGCTAATTATGCTAATTAATTACTAAGAAAGCTTCTAATTACGCTAATGAGCATAACTCTTAATCTAGACCTCAAACTGATATCAAATTTTAGGTACAAGTTTATAATTTAGTAACTAAGATGTCTACCGTTTTATATTTTCAAAAATCATATTTTTATGGACATTTGGGCATAATGGTCAACATATGGGCATTTAACGGAAACTTGCATAATAATTAGACAACTAGTGAACCAAGCCGTATAATCATAGAGGGTTATACTAACATGTAACTAGGTCCAAAAGAAGCTTTAAGGCAATCCTAAACTTGACTAAAACGGGTCAGAACTGAAAGTCAAAGCGAAAGTCAAACTATGCGACTTTCGGTTCCAAACCGGGTCTAAACAGAAAATTGTCGAGTTGAACATGTTGAGACATCTTCTTACATTAGTTACCAATTTATATTAATGATCAAACAGGTTGCATGTACCCTACATTGCTAATTATGTGTTAAATTGGATTTAAGCATTCTGTTGACTTTTTAAAGTAAGCTTTGACTCGACAATTATCATGGTTAGAGTGGGAATCTGGAAATACCCTTTTAAGGGTTTGTTACCCACATAATTACCTACTTATAGGTATTTTTAATTCGAGATTTGACTGCGTAAATGTTGACTAATCTCGAAGTTAAACCTTAATTACGACGGTTTGACTATTAGCTAATTAACTAAGCTAAACTGAAATGTAGAGGATTAAGGACACTTACAAGAGTCCTAAAAGTAATTAGGGAACTAAGAGAAAGAGGTTGCTGATTAGAGGAGCTCCAGGAAGCCTTGAACAATATTTGCAAATGAACAAGGAAAATGGTCACCACTTCTCCTCCTTATATAGTGATCAAGGGAGTTTAAGATCATTCCATGCAACTCTATAAGTGTTGCAAGATCACCCCAGGTGTCCCTAGCATGCTAAATACTGCCTAGCAAGTCCCTGATTTCGAAAACCATGATAATAAGGCGGTGCAACAGGCTGAACAGGCAGCTGTCCATTTTCTGCTGCCAGCGACAGTCTTACGAACCGTAAGCCTAAGCTCTTGCGGTCCGTATGCTCCTTTTGCGGACCGTATGCTTGAACTGTTGCGGTCCGTAACCGACCCTTACTGAATTTGCCCAGGTATGCACCTTACGGACCGTAAGCTTAAAGCCATACGGTCCGTAACCGATGGCCAGAAGCCAAAAATTTTTCAAACTTCTAAATCCTTGACCATGCAACTTTGGAACTCCGAATTTCATGACATCCTTTTCAGTTGTGGGTCCTTTTTGCTCATCCATTGCATGCTTGCACGCCCCTTACATGTTTTTGGATCTTGTGGGAAGTTGGAATTTGACGGAAATAACAAGAATTTATCATGGACTTAATTAATTCAAGTTTTTATTCTTTTAACTCAAGAATCTAAGTTCTTATTTGAAGTAACATTTAAAGAAACCCATTTTCCATGTGAGGATGGAATTTTATTTATTTAAGAACAACCAGTTAACATATTAGATGTTTATCAACGATTTAAGGATCCTGGGATTTAAAATTTTGGGTCGCTCAGAGGTGTTTTTAATAACATGTCGCCCTTGGGGTCGTTCAGAGGTATTTTAATAACATGACGCCCTTTTTAATTCCTACCATACATCTTTATTTAATCCGGGTTCCTGACACGTATGTCCCACATGACACGTGTCTTTATTTTATTGGACAGGAATTTTCGAGGTGTTACATCCTCACCCCCTTAAAAGAAATCTCGACCTCGAGATTTACTGAAATAATTGAGGGTATTTTTCTTTCATTGTGGACTCTAACTCCCACTTATAATCGGGACCTTTGCGGGCATCCCATTTGACCTTGACAATAGGCACGTGCTTCCTTCGAAGCTTCTTTACCTGTCGATCCTCAATCGACACCAGGTTTTTCCACAATTTTTAAGCTCTCGTCTATGTGCACATGTGTGTGTGGTATGACTAGTGATTCATCAGCTAGACATTTCTTCAGATTGCGGATGTGGAACACATTGTGAATACCACTGAGCTCTTCAGGTAAGTTTAACTTATAAGCCACTGATCCTACACATTCGATGATCTCAAATGGTCCTATATACCTCGGGCTTAACTTACCTTTCTTACCAAATCGCATCACTCCTTTCAGGGTGATACTTTAAGCAAAACTTTATTGCCAACCTCAAACTTGAGAGGTTTTCGCCTTTCATCAGCATAGCTCTTCTGCCTATCCTGGGCAGCTTTTAGGCGGTCACGAATCTGGACAATCTTGTCCGTCGTTTCAAAGACTAGATCGGGACCTGATAATTGAGTGTCTCCTACTTCTGCCCAACAAATGGGCGTTCTGCAGTTTCTACCATATAGTGCCTCAAAAGGCGCAGCCTGAATGCTGGTATGATAGCTATTGTTGTAGGAGAACTCGACCAATGGTAGATGCCTATCCCAACTACCACCTAGATCAATCACACATGCACGAAGCATGTCTTCCAGGGTTTGGATAGTACGCTCACTCTGCCCATCCGTCTAGGGATGGTAAGCCGTACTGAAGTTTAGGTGCGTGCCCAAAGACTGTTGGAAACTTTTCCAAAAATGTGACGTGTATCTAGTATCTCTGTCAGAGATAATAGCCACTGGTACGCCATGTAGCGACACAATCTTATCAACGTACAGTTAGGCTAACATGTCGGAGCTATAAGTTTCTTTAATGGGTAGGAAATGTGCTGACTTAGTCAGTCTATCAACTATGACCCATATAGTATCATTTCCCTTCTGTGTCTTAGGCAACTTGGTGATGAAATGCATCGTCACCATTTCCCATTTCCAAGTGGGAATTTGTCTAGCATTTCGGTAGGTGCTAATCTATATGGTGCTTTGGCTATTGGTGCAGTACCTGGAATTAAATGAATTCTAAATTCTACTTCTCTATCAGGTCGTAATCCAGGTAATTCTTCTGGAAAAACGTCTGGGTATTCTGAGACTATTGGAATATCCTGAAGTTCCTTATCTTTAGTGTTAATGATTACTGAAATCATATACACCATTTCCTGCTTTCTCGAATAGCTTACCAATTTCATTACTGAAATAAATTTCAGTGGCTTTCGAGGTTTATCTCTAGTAATTAAAATTACTTCTCCTGTAGGGGTTTGAATTTCTACTGCATTTTTGTCACATAGGATTCGTGCATGGTTGGCTATTAACCAATCCATTCCTAATACTATCCGGCTAAATTCATTGGTAACAAATTTGCAGAAAACTTATGGCCTAATAGTTCTATTTTTCCTTCTTGCCAGATTTTATCTATTTTCACAGAATTTCCTTCTGCGGTTTCCACTGTGAAAATTTGCCTAAGAGTGGTTAAAGGTAACTTGAGAGCTTGACAAAATAAAGTATTAATAAAACTTTGGTTCGCACCAGAGTCAAATAATACTTTTGCAAATACGTCATGTACTAGGAACGTACCAGCTATCACATCTGGAATAAGTTCGGCCTCTTGAGTGGTTAGCTGGAATGCGCGTACATTTTTCTTGGTTGCTCCTTCAGCTGGTTTAGCTTTGTTGTCTACTAGTTTAGCTAGCTTAGGACATTCGGATTGAAAATGTCCCCTTTCTCTGCAGTTATAACAAATTCTTGTTTTCTTCCTGCAGTCTTCTTCACGATGTCCTTTTGCCTTGCAAAAATTGCAAACTATATTGCATTGTCCATAATGCTTCTTTTTGCAATTTCTGCAGAAAGGAGGTGATGAGGATTGCCCTGTTCCTCTTTTCTTGATATTACCCATACGAAACCCTTGGGTAATCTTCTGAGCTATTTCCTTCTTACGATCTTCCTCTCTTGTGCGTACCAATTCATCCGTTAGGGTGTTAGCTAATTCTACCGCATCGTCAATGGTACGAGGTCTCGCAGCTTTAACGATGTTTCGGATTTCACTAATTAACCCCCAGATGTAACGGGAAATGAGTACCGGTTCTGGCGAAGCCAGTGTTGGCACCACCCTTGCGTATTCAAAGAATGTCGAAGTATAGCCCCGGCAATCTACCCCTGTCATGCGGTGACTTAGGAATTTGTTTGCCATTTGATCTTTTTCATATTCGGGACAGAATTTTCTTTCTACAAGATTCTTAAATTCTTCCCAACTCATGGCATAGGCTATCCTTCTTCCTTTTGCCTGGAGGACCGTGTTCCACCATTCTAGTGCTCCTTCTTTGAACAGATTTGATGCATACATCACTTGATCCTCTTCGGCACATTTGCTTATTGCAATTACTGCTTCGGTTTTCTCTAACCAGCGCAGTGTTGCAGTTGCCCCTTCGTTACCTGCAGATTCAGTGGGTTTGCAAGCAAGAAACTCTTTGTAAGTGCAACCGGATGTTGCAGCTTTTATTCTCTTAGGGAGTGGGGCCTGTTGCGGATCATGATCGTCATGATTGCCGCCTCCATTTATGCTGTTACTGTCGTTATCTTCTGGAATACGTTTACTAGGATGTAATTGTTGTGGTTCGGCAGGTTTTTGAACAGCAGCCACAATTTCTGGAATAGCATGGGCTATTCCTTGGGCGATAAAGTGCTCAATATCTTGTCGGGTTATATATTGATCTTCCGGTTCTTGCTCAGATTGATTTACTTCATTAATTAGTTCATTGTTAGCGTTTTCCATCTGTTAATTAGTAGAATTTTATTAGTGTCTAACTTATTAATAACAAATTTAGCACAGATGAACATATAAATTACTACAACATACAAACATAACCAAAATTGTCGATTTCTCGACTTTCATTTTGTTATTGTATATTGTATATGCCTCCGTACACACCATATCTTACAAGGTTTTATTGCCCATTTTACAGAATCAGTTTTACTATATTAGTTATAATACAGACAAACTTTTTCCAGCCCTTCCTATCTTTTGGTCCACTGGCAGTTTCAGTAACGACGCTCCCTCTCGTCGTACTTCCAAGAGATATGCTCCCCCATTTCCCGGATCCTATTCCCGGTGCCTATCAGTTCTTCACCAAACTGACGTAACTCAGCTAAATTTTCATAGCTCATTGGCGGATTAGGGATAGGTTCTGGATCAAACTGTGGGAGAAAACTATAGGGACTATTAACTATATTTTGGAATTGCCAGTCATTAGTCCACCATTCCTCCATTTGGCCTAATGGTCTGGTGTGAACTAGTGGGTCTGGAATAGCTGGTCCTAGGTTTAGTAGGAATTGGGCTGTAGCAGGATAAGAGAAGAGATTATCGTTGATAGGCTCTAGAACATCACAATTATCCAGTAGGCGGTTTATTTCGTCCTGGAACGTGATGTCCTCAGACTGTTTAGAGCTTTCTCCGATCTCTATTCCCTTTTGCTTTAGGTCTATTCCTAATTCCTTTTCTGGTGGTTTCGAACTTTCTCCAGTTTCTATTTCCTTTCCCTTGTTCATGCTCACAGGATTTTCTATTTTAGGAAGTCTCCTAGTGGTTGGTTTCCTACGGCGTACTTTCCTCCACCCTACGTATCTTCTTTTCTTTTAAGGTTTGGCTTTTTCCAGCGGTGGAGCTTTGAATTCCACAGGTTCTTCTATGTCAGCAATGTAACCAGTAAAGTCGTAAGAGACTTCGATAGGCACTGGATATAGGTTGAGATTCTGAAATGCTTCCGATATCTCATTCATGCTGCATAGTATATATGCAAAATACAAGAATGCAATGTTAAAACTTTAGAACAAAGTTTAACAAACAAACACTGAAGTTTTATTGCATACCAATTTGTACAGAGGATAACAGAAATAAACATGCTAGAATTTTATTTATTTACTGGATAATGATTTTGCTTACTAGACCCAACTTATCGGATATTTAGAGGTTGGCATTTTCGGCTACAGTAGCTAGCATATAGAGATTTGCCCATTTCTTGTCTATTTTATCTTCCCAAGGTGTACTATTACCCAACTCTTGGATTTCTGGGTTAAACCTAACTCTCTTGGTTCGGGGTTTCTTTTTCTCCTGACTCTTTTTAAGTATCGAATCCCTTTTCTCTGGGGAAAGAGGATTCTCATAGTTTGCCTTGCGGACAAAGATTCCTTCTTCTAGGTTTACTGGGTTTCTAGAAGAAGATGCAATATCTAATTTGTGGTAGATAGCAGACAGCTTTTGTTTACCCATACTGTAACTAACAAATAATCAGTTAATACAACAAATAATCACAGAATGATAACTAGTAGGATTAAGTATTTTGTCAAATACTTAATTCCATAATAGGCTTAAATCAGTGGCTCAATAGTTATTAATTATTAGCTCTGATACCACCTTCTGTCACGCCCCCCGATCCACCCTGGACGGAATCGGGAGCCGCGAGCAGTCCAGTGGTACCCGTGGTATTTGATTTATGCGGCAGCGGAAGTCTTTTATTACAGGATCTTTTCACCGTAAAATGCTCGTTTAATATATTCCACAAAGTTTTTAAGGATAATATCCCATAATTTACAATAAGTTGATTTCACACAGAAATCATTATTTTCCAAAACATGTTTTATTTATTCACAATGAGCCACTTCTCTGAGCTTGTAGTGCTTTACTGCACTTTTCCTGGATCACACAGATCACCTGAAACATGTTTGAAAAGGTTTTGTCAGCGGGGAAATACTGAGTGAATCATTCCGTTTTTCTAAAATGACCCGTTAGTTATAAATTACAGTATTAAGGGGAATTACAATGTTTCTGATATCAAACCAACTACCCACAGTATTTGTCACTCGACCAACCATTGGCTAGCCCATTTGTCCAATGGTGTCTGTGACTGTGGTCAGATCACCCCTTGGCCACCCGTTTGTCCAAGTGTGATGGGAAACAAGTAATGTATACAAAACCCCACATACCGGCTGTAATTTGGTGATTATATAGACTTAATCCCTGTAATTATAACTTTGAAAATAACTTGGAGTTTTGTAAAGCAAGTTTAGTAAAAAGAGAATGACTCACATTGCAGATTAACGAGCAATAGATAAGCCTACTGATTAGCCTTGATTAAACCTAATTTAAATAACAATGCACACACAAACGGGGTTAGTAACTAATTCAGCAGTTACGTCAATTCACGAGATTAAACCCTCACAACTATTATCAAGTGCGATACTTAACAATCCAATGGATTCACAACGAATGACAGAGCATAGTCCGAATTCAAACAACACTCAAACATTCAAGTCGAAATCACAATGAATAACAAAGTACAAGCTCAATTTGAGCAGCACTCGGACAATTGTTGGATAATTATAATCGATCGGACGTTGAATCGTAATAGCTATCGAGTTATTACCCTGATTGTGGCAGCACCTCGTGATTAGTGTGTGTGTGTTGGACTGTTTCTGTAATAACTCAGTCTACGTAACTCGAATTTCCGTCGTTCCAAAGACAGATTTCAAGTTCCAAGGCCTAGTATTTATACGTGAAATTGGACTCCCCCGCATGTCGCGGAAAAAGTCGTGACCCCTGTCGCGACTCGCCTGGGGTGCACATCTAGCCTAGAGTAGCCTTGTCGTGGGTATAGGTCTGCTGAGTTGCCAGTTCGTAAATTTTCAGTTTGTACAACGCGTTTTAAAGATAACTATCAATTTAGGGTTTAACCCCCTTGAGTTTTAGGGGCCCTAATCCTGATTCTGATTATTCTGAAAATATTAGGGTTAGTGCAAAATTACTTGGGTGTCTCAATTAGGGTTTTCTTATTGACTAATTATTGTCCTAATTATTGATTTTAGTGGCAGTTGTTACATGAAGCTACATGGCCGGGTCGGATGAAGCGAATAGTCATCCGGTGGAAAACCACGATAACGCTCGAATCTAGTTAACGGGTGCGGAATTGCAAGCACTAGTGGACAACGCCGTTACAAAAGCTTTGGAGAGGCAGAGCAGTGAGTCCTCTGGGACCCAAAGTAGAAGCCTATCTACACCACATTCTAAACCTAAGACCCATTCTAAGGCTCACAGCAAACCACTACCTACCCCACCTAAGTCTAAGAAGGATGAGTCTAAGAAGGATGATAATCGACACTCATCAGATGAGAACAGTGTTCACCCTAAGAAGATAGTGTTCGATGATGCACCCCGCTCCAAGGGTTGCACATACAAGTACTTTGTTTCGTGCAAACCCCGAGACTTTACTGGGGAAAAGGGCGCTGTGGATTGCCTGACCTGGCTAGATGAAATGGACACTGTTGTGGACATTAGTGGTTGTGCTGAAAGGGACATAGTAAAGTTTGTATCCCAGTCATTTAAGGGTGAAGCCCTAGCATGGTGGAGATCATTAATTCAAGCTTCGGGAAAAGTTCCATTGTACAACATGTCATGGGAGCAATTTGTTGCTCTTATCAAAGAAAATTACTGCCCTCAGCATGAGGTTGAAAAGATAGAGTCTGATTTTCTATCTCTGGTCATGAAAAACCTGGATTGCCAGGCTTATCTCACAAGCTTCAACACCATGTCAAGATTGGTTCCGTACCTTGTGACCCCGGAACCCAAAAGGATCGCACGTTTCATTGGGGGTTTGGCCCCAGAAATAAAAGCAAGTGTGAAGGCCTCTCGGCACGCTACATTTAGATCCACAGCTGACATATCTTTGTCCCTCACACTGGATGCAGTGAGATAAAGATCATTGAGAAATACTAACGCGGAGAAAAGGAAACGTGAAGATGATAATTCACATCGGTCGAGCAAGAAGCACAAAGGAAACCATGACCACAAGAAGGGGTCTGAAACTAAGAAGGGTGATAATCAATCGGGTGATAGACCCAAGTGCAAGGTTTGCAAGAAGCACCATTTTGGGAGGTGCAGGTTTGAGCAGAAATCCCAATCCCAGCCTAAGGCATGTGGGATTTGCAAGTCCTCTGAGCACAGGACCCTTGAATGCAAAAAGCTGAAAGACGCAACTTGTTATAGTTGCAATGAAAAAGGGCATATCAAGACCAACTACCCAAAACTGGCAAAGAAAGCCGAGGAAGGGAAAAAGACCAATGCCAGGGTCTTTCAAATGAATGCTCAGGAGGCCATCCAGAACGACAACGTCATAACTGGTACGTTTCTCATTAATGATATTTTCGCAAGAGTATTGTTTGATTCTGGAGCAGATAAATCCTTTGTAGATAATAAGTTTTGTGATTTGCTAAGATTGCCTGTTAAAACCTTAAGTGTGAATTATGAGGTGGAATTAGCTGATGGGACCATGGAACCAGTTTCGACTGTGTTAGATGGATGTGTCATATACATTAGGAACCACTCTTTTCCTTTGTCCTTGTTACCCTTTAAGTTAGCCGGTTTCGATGTAGTGATAGGTATGGATTGGTTATCGCATAACCAAGCACAGATTGTGTGCAACAAGAGGCAAGTGGTGATCAAGACCCCGTCTGGTGAACCACTTACCATTCAAGGAGATACTCAGCATGGATTGCCTGAGCAAGTGTCTATGCTAAAGGCATCCAGATGTTTGAAGAAGGGTTGTGTCATTTATATGGCACAGGTGACCATTGATGAGGAGAAACCCAAGATTGAAGATATTCCGGTCATTTCTGACTACCCCGAAGTTTTCCCAGAAGAACTACCTGGTTTGCCACCAGATAGACAAGTGGAGTTCAGAATTGACATCATTCCAGGAGCTGCACCTATTGCAAGAGCACCTTATAGGTTGGCACCAACAGAGATGAAGGAATTAAGGACGCATCTAGATGATCTGCTCGCCAAAGGTTTTATTAGACCTAGTTCGTCTCCATGGGGAGCACCAATCTTATTTGTCAAGAAGAAAGATGGTTCAATGCGCTTGTGCATCGACTACCGTGAGCTTAACAAGATAACTATTAAGAATAGGTATCCTTTGCCCAGGATCGACGATCTGTTCGACCAGATTCAAGGAGCAAGCTACTTTTCTAAGATAGATCTCAGGTCAGGCTATCATCAGTTGAAAGTTAAGTATGAAGATGTACATAAAACTGCATTTAGGACTCGTTACGGTCATTACGAGTTCCTAGTGATGCCTTTTGGGCTCACTAACGCACCTGCCGCATTCATGGATCTCATGAATCGCGTGTGCAAGCCTTATCTGGATAAATTTGTCATCGTCTTTATCGACGACATTCTCATCTTCTCGAAGAATCAAGCTGACCACGAGAAGCATCTCCGTTGCATTCTGAAACTGCTTCGACAAGAAAAGCTCTATGCCAAATTTTCTAAGTGTGAGTTCTGGCTTAGAGAAGTCCAATTTCTTAGACATGTTATGAGTGAGCGTGGTATCCAAGTAGATCCCACTAAGGTTGAAGCTGTCATAAACTGGCAAGAGCCGAAGATGCCTACGGAGATTTGCAGTTTCTTAGGATTGGCAGGATACTACAGATGCTTTATTGAAAACTTCTCAAGAATTGCAGCACCCCTCTCTCTTCTCACTCGCAAGAATAGCAAGTTCAATTGGGGGCCTAAGCAGCAAGAATCCTTCGATATTTTGAAGCAAAAGTTGAGCAATGCTCCTGTATTGACATTGCCTGATGGGATTGAAGAGTTTGTAGTTTACTGTGATGCATCACACACCGGAACGGGTTGTGTGTTAATGCAAAAAGGCAAGGTCATTGCCTATGCTTCGCGACAGCTAAAGGTGCACGAGAAGAATTACACCACCCATGACTTGGAGTTGGGTGCCGTTGTATTCGCACTTAAGCTTTGGAGGCATTATATGTATGGAACTAAATGTGTGATCTATTCTGATTACAAAAGCCTTCAGCATCTGTTCAATCAGAAGGATTTGAACATGAGGCAGCGACGCTGGATGGAAACTCTGAACGATTATGACTGTGAAATAAGATACCATCCAGGCAAGGCTAATGTAGTCGTAGATGCCTTGAGCAGAAAAGAAAGAGTAAAGCCGATAAGAATCAATGCCAAGAGCATTGAAATCAAGAACAGTCTGAATGAAAGGTTGTTAGCTGCACAGAAGGAAGCTGTGTCAGAAGTTAACTATCCTAATGAAAAGCTAGGAGTAACTGAAGAACAGTTATCCTATGGCAAGGACGGAATCCTGAGATTAAATGGAAGAAAATGGGTTCCTGTTTATGGAGGACTTCGAGACGTCATCCTTCAGGAAGCCCACAGTTCCAGATATTCCGTTCATCCTGGAGCGGATAAGATGTACCAGGATGTGAAGGCAAATTATTGGTGGATAGGCTTGAAGAAGTCTGTAGCTACCCGTGTAGCTAAATGTCTGACATGTGCTCAAGTCAAGGCTGAGCATCAGAAGCCATCAGGATTGCTACAACAGCAAAGGATTCATACAACCGAGTTCATCCCCTTGGGGTGCACCAGTATTGTTTGTGAAAAAGAAAGATGGATCGATGAGAATGTGTATCGATTATAGAGAATTGAATAAGGTTACGATTAAGAATCGATACCCATTACCTAGGATTGATGATCTTTTTGATCAATTACAAGGAGCTAGGTATTTCTCTAAGATAGATTTAAGATCCGGATATCATCAGTTGAAAGTACAAGAAGAAGACATACCTAAAACTGCTTTCAGAACTAGGTATGGTCATTATGAGTTTACAGTCATGCCCTTTGGATTAACGAATGCCCCAGCAGCATTCATGGACATGATGAATCGAATCTGTAAACCATACTTGGATAAATTTGTGATCGTTTTCATCGACGACATACTTATTTATTCCAAAAGCCAAAAAGAACATTGTGAACACTTACACGTTCTCTTAACTTTGTTAAGAAAAGAAAGGCTTTATGCCAAATTCTCGAAGTGTGAATTTTGGCTACAAGAAGTACAATTCTTAGGTCATGTGGTAAATCATGAAGGTATCCATGTAGATCCTGCTAAGATAGAAGCTATTACAAAGTGGAAAGTCCCACAAACAGCTATGGAGATAAGAAGTTTTCTAGGCTTAGCTGGATACTATAGACGATTTATCAAAGATTTTTCTAAGATAGCCGTACCTTTAACTAAGTTAACCTGTAAAGCTGCTAAGTTTGAATGGGGAACTAGACAAGAAGAAGCCTTTAAGATTTTAAAGCATCGATTGACGAATGCACCAATCCTAGCTTTACCAGAAGGAACCGAAGATTTTGAAGTATATTGTGATGCTTCAAAATTAGGCTATGGATGTGTGTTAATGCAACGCAAGAAGGTAATTGCATATGCTTCTAGACAATTGAAAAAGCACGAAGAGAATTATACGACTCATGATCTAGAATTAGGAGCCATAATTTTTGCCCTTAAGATATGGAGACATTATCTGTATGGAAGTAAGTTTACTGTTTATACAGATCATAAGAGTTTAAGATATATATTTGGGCAAAAAGAGCTAAACATGAGGCAAAGAAGATGGATGGAGATGCTAAGCGATTACGACTGTGATATCCAATATCACGAAGGAAAGGCAAATGTAGTTGCAGATGCCTTAAGTCGTAAGTACCATGAGAAACAGAAACGAGTCCGTGCTCTGAGGTTAAACCTACAAGTAGATTTAATGGCACAAATCAAAGAAGTTCAGAAAACAGCAATCAAAGATGATACTGAAGGAATGAAGGGTTACCTAAAAGAACTAGAACAAGGAAATGATGGGATCTGGAAATTCCATAAGAAACAAATTTGGGTACCTAAGCGAGGAGAGTTAAGAAATAAGATTTTAGAAGAAGCTCATAAATCTAGGTATACCATGCACCCAGGAAACAATAAAATGTACCAAGATTTAAGGAATAATTTCTGGTGGATAGGAATGAAAAAGGATATAGCCGAATACGTATCCAAATATTTAACTTGTTCACAAGTTAAGGCTGAACACCAGAAACCATCAGGATTACTACAACAGCTAGAAATGCCTGTATGGAAATGGGAACTCATAACAATGGATTTTGTTACCAAGTTACCCAAAACCAAAAGAAGTAATGATGCTATTTGGGTAATCGTAGACCGATTAACCAAGTCAGCTCATTTCTTACCAATGAAAGAACCCTTTAACATGGAAAGGTTAGCACAACTGTACGTGGACGAAGTAGTATCCCTACATGGAGTCCCACTCTCCATTGTATCGGATAGAGATAGTCGTTTTACTTCTCATTTCTGGACAAGTTTTCAGAAAGCAATGGGAACTCGACTAAATCTAAGTACTGCTTATCATCCACAAACAGACGGACAGAGTGAAAGGACAATACAAACTCTAGAAGACATGCTCCGAGCATGTGTAATTGACTTTGGTGGTAATTGGGATAGCCATTTGCCATTAATTGAATTCTCCTATAACAATAGTTATCATTCAAGCATCGAAGCTGCACCATTCGAAGCATTGTACGGACGTAAGTGCAGAACTCCAGTATGTTGGGCAGAAATCGGAGAAAGTCAATTATCAGGTCCTGAAATTGTACAAGAAACTACAGACAAGATAACTCAAATCAATGAGAGATTGAAAACAGCCAGAGATCGCCAGAAAAGCTATGCAGACAATCGTCGCAAGCCACTCGAATTCCAGATAGGAGACAAAGTACTATTGAAAGTATCTCCTTGGAAAGGAGTCGTACGATTTGGTAAGAAAGGAAAACTGAGTCCAAGATATGTTGGACCATTCCCAGTGATCCAACGAATCGGACCAGTAGCTTATCGTTTACAACTACCAGAAGAGTTAGTTGGAGTACATGATGTATTTCATGTATCCAATCTCAAGAAATGTTTATCAGACGAATCCCTAGTAGTACCTCTTCAAGATATAGAGGTAAATGAAAAGCTGAAATTCGTAGAGAAACCCCTACAAATAGAAGACCGGAAGATCAAGTTTCTCAAGCACAAACGACTAGTGCTAGTAAAAGTCAAATGGGAATCTAAGAGAGGACCAGAGTACACTTGGGAACTGGAATCAGAAATGAAGCGAAAGTACCCTCATCTATTTCAGTAAATCTCGAGGACGAGATTTTTCTCAAGGTGGGGAGGATGTAACAACTGCCACTAAAATCAATAATTAGGACAATAATTAGTCAATAAGAAAACCCTAATTGAGACACCCAAGTAATTTTGCACTAACCCTAATATTTTCAGAATAA
This sequence comes from Helianthus annuus, assembly GCF_002127325.2. Lineage (NCBI taxonomy): Eukaryota > Viridiplantae > Streptophyta > Magnoliopsida > Asterales > Asteraceae > Helianthus > Helianthus annuus. The sequence continues at coordinate 45,299,827 of NC_035445.2, read as the reverse complement.
TCAGAATCAGGATTAGGGCCCCTAAAACTCAAGGGGGTTAAACCCTAAATTGATAGTTATCTCTAAAACGCGTTGTACAAACTGAAAATTTACGAACTGGCAACTCAGCAGACCTATACCCACGACAAGGCTACTCTAGGCTAGATGTGCACCCCAGGCGAGTCGCGACAGGGGTCACGACTTTTTCCGCGACACGCGGGGGAGTCCAATTTCACGTATAAATACTAGGCCTTGGAACTTGAAATCTGTCTTTGGAACGACGGAAATTCGAGTTACGTAGACTGAGTTATTACAGAAACAGTCCAACACACACACACTAATCACGAGGTGCTGCCACAATCAGGGTAATAACTCGATAGCTATTACGATTCAACGTCCGATCGATTATAATTATCCAACAATTGTCCGAGTGCTGCTCAAATTGAGCTTGTACTTTGTTATTCATTGTGATTTCGACTTGAATGTTTGAGTGCTGTTCGAATTCGGACTATGCTCTGTCATTCGTTGTGAATCCATTGGATTGTTAAGTATCGCACTTGATAATAGTTGTGAGGGTTTAATCTCGTGAATTGACGTAACTGCTGAATTAGTTACTAACCCCGTTTGTGTGTGCATTGTTATTTAAATTAGGTTTAATCAAGGCTAATCAGTAGGCTTATCTATTGCTCGTTAATCTGCAATGTGAGTCATTCTCTTTTTACTAAACTTGCTTTACAAAACTCCAAGTTATTTTCAAAGTTATAATTACAGGGATTAAGTCTATGTAATCACCAAATTACAGCCGGTATGTGGGGTTTTGTATACATTACTTGTTTCCCGTCACACTTGGACAAACGGGTGGCCAAGGGGTGATCTGACCACAGTCACAGACACCATTGGACAAATGGGCTAGCCAATGGTTGGTCGAGTGACAAATACTGTGGGTAGTTGGTTTGATATCAGAAACATTGTAATTCCCCTTAATACTGTAATTTATAACTAACGGGTCATTTTAGAAAAACGGAATGATTCACTCAGTATTTCCCCGCTGACAAAACCTTTTCAAACATGTTTCAGGTGATCTGTGTGATCCAGGAAAAGTGTAGTAAAGCACTACAAGCTCAGAGAAGTGGCTCATTGTGAATAAATAAATAAAACATGTTTTGGAAAATAATGATTTCTGTGTGAAATCAACTTATTGTAAATTATGGGATATTATCCTTAAAAACTTTGTGCTGCCGCATAAATCAAATACCACGGGTACCACTGGACTGCTCGCGGCTCCCGATTCCGTCCAGGGTGGGTCGGGGGGCGTGACACTTCAATTGCTACATGTAAAAATAATGGACAAGGTTTTATTTAAGAGTTTTTTTTACATCATTTTATATTCCATTAACCATGGTTTTAAATTGCCATTTTAGGTTAATTTGCTAAAATTTTAGGATTCTTATCATTACCCTAAATTTTAAATTAATAATAACACATAAGGCCTAGTCACAAGGACAATTTGATCTAATTATAAACCAGGATCTTATAGTATCCAGGTGTTTAGGTTCGAACCACAGTTCATCACCTTTTCTTGACAGGGAGTCGTGAGTTACCACTGTCCTTAGTCCCGAAGGACATTTAATTATTGCCCACAGGCACTTCGTCCATAAGGGGCGGTTATAATTAAGGGAATTTAAATTAACCCTTTTAAAAGATGGCATGTGTGACTTTACTGATTCACAGTTTGCCAAGAATGTTAACATACTCAGAGATGTTAACAAAATTTGGAATCCTTTGGACAGGTTCTACCGTCTTGGCCTTGTCTATAATGACACCTGGCTAGGTTTTACCCCCAAGATTCATTTAATAGTTAACGCAGAGCAATCCTAAATTGAGATGTTAAATTGGATCTAAATCTAATTATAGAACTGCTATCTTGGCCTTGTCTTAAGATGACATATGGCTAGGTCTTATCCTTTTTAGATTTTTGCCATTTTAATATAATGGTAGATCTCTTAATAAAAAGTTAATTTCATTTATGTTATATTTCATGATTATGCACATAATTAATAATAATAAAATAAAAATGAAAATTTAAACTAAAACATCTCATAAATAGTTTAAACAAGTACATCTTTTGCCCTAAACGGGACTTCTACGAAAATAACATGCCCACGCAGGGGCGGAAAACGAAACAAACCCACGCAGGGGTCAACTAAAAGACATGCCCACGCAGGGGCATAATACTAAAAGACAAGCCCACGCAGGGGCTGAGTACAGAAATAAAAAGTCCACGCAGGGACTGATTACAACTAAACAAATAAACAACAAAGGTCTTTAATGACCTCTTTTCTTGGACTTCCCTTTGAGTAAGTCCGACAGACCCTTAAAGAAGCCTCGGTTGCTCTCCCATACCGTTCAAATTTCCTCTTCACAGTGGTCCAATCTATCGAGGACCTCTTGCTGGCGCTCTGGCGGGATCAATTGTGGCTGCGGCGGCTGATACAGAGGTTGAGGAGGTGGCGGACGCTGGTATCCATAAGTTGGGTAACCAGTGGTCCAAAGACCACCATCAGGTCCTTCTGGATGACAGGCATTGTAGTCCCATGCCTCCTGGTATGGGTCCACATTGGCATAGTCATAATGGGTATGAGCCGGCTGCTCAAAGGGGTTATAAGCCACTGAACCAGCGTAGGCAGGGATTGGGTTGTCAAAACCCACTGGTGGCGCCATAGGCGCAGAGTTGATCTCTGGGATGGGGTTTGATGGACCTCCCATCTGTGGTTCTTCTTCTTCCTGGAGTGGCGGATAATGACTGCCACTCGAGGGCTGAGGAGTGCTGATGCGGACTTCTCCTCAAACAGAAATCCGTGCGTTTGACCTTATCCGCCTTGGTGGCCCCGGAGGCGGTTACTGTTCCACTGGTGGTGGTGGTGGTGGTGGCGGTGTGACTGCCACAAATCGGTGATCCTCGGAAGGATCCTGCTGTTGTTGCTGCTGCTGCTGCTGCTGCTGGTATGGGGACGAGTGTTCAGATGGGGTAAAATACCAGTCCCACTGGTTGAACCTCGCCTGGTAGCTGTCAGGACCACGGTAAGGTGATCCATGAAAAGATGACCCATCGGAGATTTCGATGGTGTGGTTCGGGGTCCCAGTGGCAGGCTCCATGGGATCCGTATCTTCATCCACGTCATTCTCACCCGAGAAGTGATCCTCAGGTCCTAGTGGGTTAAAACCCACGGGTTCTTGAATGAAATTAGCCGGATTGAACCGGCTTTGGAAAGCAGGGGTAGGGTCACCAAAAGAATGGTGGGAGTTTGACCGCTGCAACGGTATGAAGGAAGGCGGAGGGTGGTCGGGCTCGTTTTCGGATTGCGGCCCGAAAGAATGCAAATAAGACGGTGAGGAGCTTAAGGAGACCGATCGCCTCCCGGGTTCCACGTATACCCTCCATGGCTCCTGAGGGCTAGTACTCATGGTGATAGATGGGGTACGCTGGTGTGAAGGCCCGGCTTCATGGTCTTGGCCCGTAACTGGGCCCTTGCCTCTTCCTCTCAAAAACCTTGGCAGCATTCTTACCTGTAAGCATGGTTAAGATAACAACCAACATATATAAAAATAAAAGACCAAATAAAACAAAAACAAAACAGAGTTTGTCCTATGTTCTTTGTCTAGATTCGGAACTCGAGGAATGTGCAATTTGTGCACTGAGAATAAACACAAAAGGCTAGTGTTTAATTCACTCAGTGTTGACTCTGATACCAACCTGTCACACCCCTAATTTCCACGTGTCACCGGTGGGCCCGGTGGGGGAGTATCGTGACGTAGTTGATATCATCATAGTCAAACAACACAAATTATAATGCACAGTTGAAGCAAAAAGATAAATTTATTTCAACCAAACAAACTGTAATATCCAAGTATCACAATGTAGCTGAAATAGATCCACAGGCGGGTCAAAATAAAAAGGAGAACTGTTCAACAGATAAATGGCATCCAAGCTTGCGAGACTCTAACGATGGTAAAGAGTAGCCAGCCTATTACATGTAGAACCTGCACTTAATCTTTTTGGGGAAAATACGTCAGTTTACACTGGTAAATACAATTTAACTGACTCATTTTGAAAACATTTAAAAATTGATTTGAATGCACATGGCACAAAACTTTTTATAACTTGGGATAATTAATCAATTTTAAACTTGTAAAAGAATTACATGTTTGTTATGCGTTTAGTCGCCCGGTTCGTGCTGGGTTTAAGATTAATAGACACACCACATAGTATAAATCCGCGGCGGGAAACCAACGGTTATACCTTAATAATATGGACACATTGTCGGGTGTACGCCTATACACGCGTGTCAAGGTCGTGGCCATTTCATGAATGATGCCAAGGATATCCGGGACATGGTAATTAAACTCCCAAAGGCGTAAAACAAAGAAAACAAATTTTTAAACGGGTCATATCGATAATACTCAACTACTAATGAGTTAAGGTCAATTGCCCGACCAAGCGGTATTTTATATACCGTACCCCAAGCCCGTATAAGGGAAAATAAGTTAAAAGTATTTACCTGAGCAAGTACAAACCACAACAAACAAGTGCAATTTTCTTTTACTGGATCTCCTATTCTGGAACGAAGGTTTATAATAACCTATTAGAATCCTAACGGGTCTTTGATTTAGCCTAAGCTTAGACCGGTTAGTTTTAATAAAAGAATACGGTTCAATCGCATGGAAGGCGAAGACCGGATTAGAATGTGGTTTTTTGACCCGACAAGCTTGCATGCTTGTTTAATATGGGCAACATAATCACATTCTGGATTTTGAGACAAAGATGATATGGTTTGACCCGTTTCGGCTAATATGTGTAAACTAGTTACATAAGCCGATCCGAACGCGAAAGTACGTAACGGGTAACCATATAAATCATATACAAGTTTCCTGAGATTATATGCACTAAATATGTTGGGATATCAGCAAGGTATCTCCTATTATGCCCAAAATAATTTTAAACTCAAACTATGCCTCATAAGGGCATTTTGGTCATTTTAAAGGGTATAAAAGGGTTAAACTAGTAACCTGAGTTACATATCTGAATAAATCAGTAAATATACTTAGTTTACTATTTTATAACAGTATAGTATCAAATATATGTGAATTTTATTAATTATAACCATCTTATGCACCGAAAGGGCATTTTGGTAATTTCACATAAGCCTAGAAGGTCAAAACTGGAAACCTGAGTTTGAAACCTTAGTTTACTGTTATAATATAAAATTTTACTAAATATATCAGTAGGTATCAACTCTTATATATATAAACTAGTTTTGATACATACTATGTCGTAAAAATGCCTAAAAAGGCGATTTAGAGCCATTTCCGGGTTTTGAAAGAAAAGTTGATATTTTTATAACTCCAGAAGGCTCAAAATAATATATTTAACATAATAAATCAGTAGAAAAAGGTTTGAGGTCAAAAGGATTTGTAAAACTCATTTTATAGCCTAAAAGGGCATAACCGGCAATAACCGAAATAAGCTTAGAACTTTAAGTTATGCTCAGCCTAAAAATCTCTAAAAATCCCAAAATATTATTATACATCAGTGGGTATAAAGTTTGATATAAAAATTTGGGTTTAGATAGGCTATATGCTAATTATGCTAATTAATTACTAAGAAAGCTTCTAATTACGCTAATGAGCATAACTCTTAATCTAGACCTCAAACTGATGTCAAATTTTAGGTACAAGTTTATAATTTAGTAACTAAGAGGTCTACCCTTTTATATTTTCAAAAATCATATTTTTATGGACATTTGGGCATAATAGTCAACATATGGGCATTTAACGGAAACTTGCATAATAATTAGACAACTAGTGAACCAAGCCGTATAATCACAGAGGGTTATACTAACATGTAACTAGGTCCAAAAGAAGCTTTAAGGCAATCCTAAACTTGACTAAAATGGGTCAGAACTGAAAGTCAAAGCGAAAGTCAAACTATGCGACTTTCGGTTCCAAACCGGGTCTAAACAGAAAATTGTCGAGTTGAACATGTTGAGACATGTTCTTACATTAGTTACCAATTTATATTAATGATCAAACAGGTTGCATGTACCCTACATTGCTAATTATGTGTTAAATTGGATTTAAGCATTCTGTTGACTTTTTAAAGTAAGCTTTGACTCGACAATTATCATGGTTAGAGTGGGAATCTGGAAATACCCTTTTAAGGGTTTGTTACCCACATAATTACCTACTTATAGGTATTTTTAATTCGAGATTTTTCTGAGTAAATATTGACTAATCTCGAAGTCAAACCTTAATTACGACGGTTTGACTTTTAGCTAATTAACTAAGCTAAACTAAAATGTAGAGGATTAAGGACACTTACAAGAGTCCTAAAAGTAATTAGGGAACTAAGAGAAAGAGGTTGTTGATCAGAGGAGCTCCAGGAAGCCTTGAACAATATTTGCAAATGAACAAGGAAAATGGTCACCACTTCTCCTCCTTATATAGTGATCAAGGGAGTTCAAGATCATTCCATGCAACTCTACAAGTGTTGCAAGATCACCCCAGGTGTCCCTAGCATGCTAAATACTGCCTAGCAAGTCCCTGATTTCGAAAACCATGATAATAAGGCGGTGCAACAGGCTGAACAGGCAGCTGTCCATTTTCTGCTACCAGCGACAGTCTTACGGACTATAAGCCTGAGCTCTTGCGGTCCGTATGCTCCTTTTGCGGACCGTATGCTTGAACTGTTGCGGTCCGTAACCGACCCTTACTGAATTTGCCCAGGTATGCACCTTACGGACCGTAAGCTTAAAGCCATACGGTCCGTAACCGATGGCCAGAAGCCAAAAATTTTTCAAACTTCTAAATCCTTGACCATGCAACTTTGGAACTCCGAATTTCATGACATCCTTTTCAGTTGTGGGTCCTTTTTGCTCATCCATTGCATGCTTGCATGCCCCTTACATGTTTTTGGATCTTGTGGGAAGTTGGAATTTGACGGAAATAACAAGAATTTATCATGGACTTGATTAATTCAAGTTTTTATTCTTTTAACTCAAGAATCTAAGTTCTTATTTGAAGTAACATTTAAAGAAACCCATTTTCCATGTGAGGATGGAATTTTATTTATTTAAGAACAACCGGTTAACATATTAGATGTTTATCAACGATTTAAGGATCTTGGGATTTAAAATTTTGGGTCACTCAGATGTGTTTTTAATAACATGTCGCCCTTGGGGTCCTTCATAGGTATTTTAATAACATGACGCCCTTTTTAATTCCTACCATACATCTTTATTTGATCCGGGTTCCTGACACGTTTGTCCCACATGACACGTGTCTTTATTTTATTGGACCGGAATTTTCGAGGTGTTACAAAATCACCACGGAAAATGCCAAAAAGTTCCTTTGGAAGCACATAGTATGTCGATTTGGATTACCGCTATACTTGGTAAGTGACAATGGAACGCAGTTCACAGAAAGGGTCTTGCAAGAATGGTGTGCAGAATTTCAAATCCAACAAATCTTCACATCGGTGGCGCACCCCCAAGGAAATGGCTAGGTGGAGCGGGCAAATAAGAGTTTGCTCGATGGCATAAAAAGAAGGTTAGGCTATGAGGGGAGTTCCTGGGTGGAAGAACTGCCGAATGTCCTCTGGGCACATCGAACAATGCCTAAGACAAGCAATAACGAAACCCCCTTCAGCCTAACCTATGGCGCGGAAGCAATGATACCCGTGGAAGTTGGATTGCCCTCGCTACGCCGTCTCACTACCAACGATGATATTGATAGGCTCCTAAGGGAAGGCCTGGTTATACTCGAAGAAAGGCGTGAAGCAGCCGCCATCAGCGAGGCAATATATAAGAAGACTTTGGAAAAATACTATAATCAGCGCGTCGCTCATCACACCTTCAAGAAGGGCGATTACGTAATGCGCGATAATGAGGCCAGTAGAGCGGAACCTACAGGCAAGTTGGGACCCAACTGGGAAGGTCCCTACGTCATCAAAGAAGACCTAGGCAAGGGAGCTTACCGCTTAGCAAGGTTGGACGGTACCGCGGTTCCACGTAGTTGGAACGCGGCTCAGTTGAAAAAATGTTATATGTAATACTTTGCCTCTAACGGCGGGTATGGATGTTTTTTTTCCTTTTGCAAACAAGTGTAATTCATCTATAACGATGTCTCTTTCCTTTTTTAAGTTTTGAAGTAATAAATGTTATTTTTATGTTTACTCATTACTTATACAATAAAATTTACCATCACATTTATCCTGCACTATACGGTACGAACAATTGCCATCGCATATTAACTGCACATAACGGTAAAAAAGTATCCTTGACACGAAATATTTTCATATATATAAGTCAAAGGGTCAAAATATACAGCGCTAAGAGCGGGTATCTTGGTAATAGATACGTTAACCGCTACAAAAAGATAGGTATTTTGGTAATAAATACATGCAACTATCTTACAAACACCAAGTACTTGTCCCTGTTGCTAAACACCAACATACGGGAACCAAAAACGAACATGTTCTAATACCTACTCCTTGGAACGGGTTGCCATCACCTCTGCAGGGGTATGCAACACCTCACCACTACATTCCAGCAAAGGGGAATCAACGACCAAGTCATTGATGTATTCTTGTCACACCCCGATATTTCCACGTATTACCGGTGGGCCCGGTGGGGAGTATCGTGACGTAGTTGATATCATCATAGTCAAACAACACAATTCAATGCAAAGCGGAAGCAAAAAGATGAATCACATTACAAACCGAATAAAAAGTAATATCAAAGTATTACAGCCGGACTGTAAAGGATCCACAGGCGGATCAAAGATAAAAAGGAAAATTGTTCAACAGATTTTAACATCTAAGCTTGCAAGACTTGTTTAATGATGCCAGGAGTAGCCAGCCTATTCCCTCTAGTACCTGCACTTAGCCTTTTTGGAAAATACGTCAGTTTACACTGGTAAATACAATTAACCGAATCATTTTGAAAAGAGTTTAAGAAAATTGATTTGAATGCACCTGGCACAAAAGTTCTTTTATAACTTGGGACAATTATTTAAAAATAATCTTGTATACAGTTTTACTTATTTGTCATCCGTCAGGGCCCGTTAGAAGAGCCGGACAAGATTAACTGACACGCCACAGGTATAATGCCCACAAGGTTAATTCCTTAAAGTGGGTTACCAGTTTTTACATATGCAACTGTCAGGTGTATGCCTACACCCCGTGCTTAGGTCGTGGCCATTTCAATGAATGATGCCAAGGATATCCGGAACATGGTCATTAACCCCCAAAGGCCATACACCAAATAATACAGATTAAAACGGGTTATGTAAATACATTAATCACAATCCGATTTAAATGACTACACACCCGACCAAGCGGTATTTTTATAATACCGTATCCCAAGCCCGTATAACGGAAAATAAGTTAAAAGTATTTACCTGAGCAAGTATATATCACAATCAGTGAGTGCAAGTAGCTTTTACCAGGCTCCTAATTGAAGTCCTATGCATGACTAATGATCCTTAGGAAGTGGTCTTGAGCTCCAGGAATCTCCAGAACAAGTGTTATGAAAGTTTTCAAGTGAAGTGCTCAAATGATGCAACATTGAGCTCTATATATATTGATTTTAATCTCATAGGATCATGCCAAACAAGTATATTGTTGCTACCAGATGATCATAACTGTCCCTATTGCATGAAATCCCATTTGCACAGCCCCTGGTATGTAAAACAAGCCTTGAAAGGCGGTGGAACAGGTTGCACACGCACCTGTGCATGTTTCTGTCGCTGCAGAGTAGTACGCGGCCCGCGTAAGACCTTTATAAGGTCTACGCGGCCGGTATGAGTGCTGAATCCGGTCACCATGTTTCATAAATTGCACAATTGGTCCCTGGTCCTTCTAAGTTTGATTTTAATTTGTTTTTATTACATTTTAACCCCCAAACTTGATATTTAAGGGCTCTAAGTTATAAATAAACTTTGTTAAGTCCTCGGTTAGCTTTTACGATCACCCGAAAATCCCTAAATTTCAACGTTGACGCTTTTAACCCTTCACATACGAATGTTAGCATAACTTTCTCATACGGAATCAAAACCTTGTGACATTTTTATCACTTATTCTAGTGAGCATAATTAATCGTTACAAAGCTTCGGGTTTGCTAAAAGGTCACTCAGAGGTATAAATTAAACATGTTGACACTTTTAACCCCGCGGTTTGTAAACTTTCACTTTCTTCCACAAACGGCTTCATATGATTCATAATACATTCGTTTAAGGGTATAAACATTGTGTAGGATTATTGGAAGGTATATTTATCCATTGTTGACACTTTGAATCCTTTTACACATGTAGATTCTTTGTTTGTCGACTTTAGTCCCTCATATTTGATCTATTACACGTTTAAAGCTCATGACACGTGTCGATATTATATTGGACATGAATTTACGAGGTGTTACAATTCTTCAACCACCGGTAGAGCTACCATCCCCTGATCATCAACAGGATTCTTACAAGAATGACCACCACGGCGGCGTTTATACACCATGTGGCAACGTTGAACATGATCAGCTGGGATGATTTTCATCAAGGTATCAGCTGATAGTGAAGCCACATTCGTGTCAGCTGGGAAAGGGTCCTCATAAATGATACTCTTGCACGACCGGCTAACCCGGGGCAAGACAGCATTAGAAGGCAACCCTTCTCCCCTGATCATCGCCTCTGTCACCGGAATTTGGAGACGGACCAAACCATCGGCAGCATCTAAACGCCGGAAAATATCAGAAAGTCTCTGTTTATAACTCCTCCGACTCATCTTTTCTAATTACCAAATTAGGAATAAGAAGCTCAGTTTATAGACGGATAAACAGTTGTGACAGGGATGACGACAGCACAATTAATTAAATACAATCATCACATGTCAAATCGCCACATTGCAGAGGAACGGCGGTGTTATCAATCATGACATTAGCATTAAATGTCTGACAAACCAATCAGATATTTGCGCAAAAACCAAGTAAAATAGTGTTTATACAAAATGCCAAAAGGAAATAGAATACATGATAAACAAAATGAAAGTGCTTATTCCTCTTCAGACTCCTCCGCGGGGTCCAGCATCAGGCGTAAGGAATCTATGCCATCCTCATTCACCTTATCCATCAAATCTGCATACGTGGGCAGCGGTTCGTTGTATGCCGCTTCGAGAGCATCATCCATGTCACCCTTGAATTTGCCCCTCACCGTATGGAAATCGGGATTAATCTTCTCCGATTACTGGCACTCAAAGTAGCCCTTGTAAACACCATCATGATGGCCAGACTGATACGCGGCGGCAGAAAGGCGATCTATCAACGCTGTAAAAGGCCCCGACTGACGAAGGTACTCAAACGCCCCAACTAGACCGTTGGTTATCAACCAATTCCTATCGCCCTGCAAGGCAGCCAGTTGGCTCGTTAAGCTATCCACTTCAGCGTTTGATTGCTCCAGAGCATTTTCCACCTCTTTCAAGCGCGTGGCAGAAGATTAGGCAAGCACATTCTTTTCTGAAACAAGGGAGTCGCAATGTTGCTGGAGTTTCCTAAGATGCTCTTCCCGCTCCTCCAACTCCGCTTGTTTAGCCCCGGCTTTAGCATTAGATGTTTCTACCTCAACGGTTAAAGCTTGGTATCGCTCCTGCACCTGAGACACAAAGTCAGTGTCAATTCGGAATTTTTCCACCTGAGCAGACATTTCAGATCTCACCTTTTGGGCTTCAGTAATAGCTTTACGCTCCAATTCCTCCTGCACACTCTTAGCATGAGCAAGGACCCGGTCCTTCTCCGCTATATCGCGAGCCCATATGATCCGCTCCTCAGCAAGGTGGGCGGTCACCCTTTTCAAATCAACCTCAGCCTTGTTTTTCTCTAACAAAAACATGCTCTCCCTCAACCCAGTGGCTTGTAGCTCTAAGCGGTACTTTTCGTCTTTTAGCAATTGGATAGCAGCCCGCGCTTGTTGGAGCTCATTATTGTCATGAATCCACCTACGTCGGATCTCTGCAAGCCTCCGGGGCTGACTAACGGCGTCCACCATAGTGGAAGTCATCAAGTTCTCATTGTTCAGCCCTTCAATATATGCCGACTCAGCCGGGGGGTAAGCCCGCTCAACCCAGTGCTGAATCACAGGGGGGAAAAGTCAGTCTAGAATACTCAGCAATTTTCCACCGGGGCTGGTAGCATTTATCCTGCATAATGGGATCCCAGTTAATGGTAGGTAAATAGAGATTATCACCCAAGCGGGCCCCATCATCAGCAATGCCACTGCTAGACCCCCCAACATCGCTAGCAGCGGTGCCTCCGGCACTTGTCGCCTCATGAGCAGCGGAAACGGTAGGCATTTCTTTCTCGGTAGCAGAGAAAATGCTGAAAGGAGAATTGAACAAGGAGGAGGGGGTAACACTGGAAGATAGTGGTGTGGATACTGGACTAATTGTCACAGTCACAGCAGCTATCGGCAGAGGTAGCGGAATAATGCAGCTTACAGCGACGGTAACACTCGCCTGAAGTATCAGCTTGGTAAGACTGGTTTCCCCAGTAGCGGAAGGTATAATTCCTAGAGATGTTAATGGGGCAGGGGTCACATTCTCAACCTGCACCCCAGCGGTAGTACCTGCATCAAATCAGACATTCAGTAAATGTGAAAAAGCATAGTCCACAGTAACATCTCCAGACAAAATTACTTACCAAGGGGCAGGGCATAAGCGGCCTGCATAGCCTCAAAAGCAGTCAGAGTAGGAACAGTTACAGTATTGCGCTTTTTCGAGACATAGGTTGGACTCGTCAGTTCAGCAGCACTCCCAGCGGGTGTGGTCACGCTCACTGAGGAAGAACCCACCCCTGCAGCTAGGTATTTCCTTCCGGTGATTTTCAGCTTGACTGGTTTCTTCTCTATGGTAATGACACTACCCCCCCCCCCTGCAGGGGAGGTATTGTAACATAAGCAGCCGGGTCCGCCGGCACAGCTGGCAACAAAAACTGCTCCAAATGGATTTTCAGGACATCTGGCTCCTGTTTACCAAGCGCGCGGTTGGCAGCCTTTAAGGCAGCATGCCGGGGAGGATCAACAAAATCAAACAAACTCCATTCCCCTACAACATGTATGTATGTTACTGTAAAATAGTAAATAATGTGTATGCAAGGGTAAAGGACTATGTACCTTCATCATCCCTCCGGAACGAAGGGTACAACTTGACATCCTGCCATAGCAGGCTCATTCCCGCCATCACCAAGGCTCAATCGGGAATCACCGTGCATACAGACGGACGCTCGCACAGCTTTGTGTAAAGAGCGTTGGATACATAAGCATCCTTTGGAGGGGCCTCATCTTGAATCTTGTCCTTTGGTCCCATCTCCCTCCACTGCATCTCTCCGGGAATGACAGCAACATTGATATAAAAGAATTTTTTCTTCCAGTCCTTATCCTTGGAACTGGTTGGAATATCTCTCAAGCAAGACACATCGGTGTCTCTTCTGTCGAAGGTAAAAAAAGGGGGATTTCCATACAAGGACGAAAAAAGCCCTAAAAACCAGGAGTTCAGGAATGTGCCCTAAGGCAGTGCAGGCAAACTCAAACTGCCGGAGTTTCACCAACCCTAACGGGTGTAATTGGGAAATATGGATGGGATAATGGTCAAGGAGTAACTTGCAGAACTTGGTAATCGGCAACCAAAAGTTGCAAAACCTAAAAAAATCACTAAACAAAGTGATTTTACCTTGTTTCAATGGAAATGCCGTGTCCGTCTTCGACGGCAACACCGGATTCCACTCTGCCCTAATAATGTAATCTCGAAGAAGATTATTGAACGAAGCCTGCTCCCGCTTGATATACAGAGCATCGGAACCTGTTGGGGCAGATGAAGATGATTCGCCGGTCTTGGAGGCCATTTTTCGTTTCAAGAAAGTGAGGAAAGTGGTTCGTGCACAAGGAAGAAAATGAAGATAAAACCCTCAACATGAACTCTATTCATAAGGAAATGGCAACTTTTCGAATTCGAAAAGGCAAACTGACGGAAACACGCGTTGGAGGAAGGTGGTGACAGTTGTCATCTTAATGATGATTTAACTGTCACATCTTTTCCCATCGCCGTAATTTTTCAAAAAAGTATAACGGTACCCCACTTGAGAAACTTACACTTAAAGCGGGAAATTTTGACTTTTCCTTTTTTAGTCCGATTTCATGAATTTCATTTCATAACATTCGGACTGGGGGGACATGACGAGGTATGACCCGGATTGGATAAACCGACCCGGTCATCACCTATTATTTTATTATAAACATTTATTCTAGAATGTTCTATTCTGCATGGATAAATCACATAACTAAATCTCCGTTCTTTTGGGAAGATCATGCAAATCCCTAACTTATCGGAGCCCATCCTAAGTTAGGGAAAACCCTAATGGTAAACTATAAATAGAGGTAAACGTCTAAGGTATGGATCATCTTGCTCTCGTCTTACTCTCTTTCTCTCTACATCATACTTTCCTTCTCCCAAAACCGAGACTTATTCTCACGCCGGAGGGTGGTTACAGGAATAATCTCATTCCTGTAACGAGTCCTAACGGTGTTCTGTTTTCTAGCTAGCAGTTTGGATCGCCAAGAGTTGAAGTCTTAGTCGGATACTACAGTAAAGGTAAGTGTTTCTTCACTGATGATATCTATAATTGCTCGACGGTTTCAAACATCAATGGTTGTCTTCAATTTGCTGAAGATTTCGATGTGCAAGAATGAATTTCAAGCGTGAAACCTAAATAATTATACGTATACTCCGATGGTTTCATCATCAATCAATTGGCGACTGACATTGAGTTGGGGGCAAATTTGGGAGAAAGGATGAAAGATTAGCTGAAGAACTCATGACTGTTCGCATGTCGTCTTAAAAATTAGAATGGAAATTACCTTAGTGGACATATGAAATGTATTATATAGTAGTATAGATAATTATAACTTTTTCTTTAATAACTCAGTGTAACATTTAATTTCTTTTATAAAATTGTTTTACAGACTTATGAATTATATATTTTACATTATTAAACTCGTGTGATTGATGTGTGTAAAATGCAACATATAAATTACATCAAATGAGGCATAAAACTAACCCCTTTTTAGTACTAATGTTGGAAAAAGTGTGCTTTTGTCTTCCTTTTGTATTTTCAGGACCAAACGAGCTTAAATGAACAAAAGGAACAAATATGCAGCAAAAACTAACATAAATACAAAGAAAAGGAATAAATGTGGCATGCCCGACCCCTCGACAACATATCCCTAAGAAAAAACAAGAAACAGAAGGCTGACCACGGCCCGTGCCCAGCGGACACGGGGGCATGGTCAGGTGTCTGCAGAAATGGACAAAGTTGTGGAAGCTTCTATTCCCGACACGGGGGCGTGCCCAGCTCAGCATGGGGCGTGGTCAACGCTAAGATTCGCAAAATCTTGCAAATCTTGATAGTACAGATACGCTTCTGCACACGGGGCCGTGTGGAGCCTAATGCAGAAAAGAGCAATTAATGAAGGAAGAGAAAGAGGATGGCCACGGGGGCGTGTCCAGCGGACATGGGGCCATGGCCGGGCTTCTGTTAAGGCTATAAATAGGGGTGCTTGGCTCACTTCAAAGGCATACCTTGGCAAACCATCTCTCTCCCGCTTTGCCACCACTCCACCACCACTACAACACCCACATCCACCACCATCATCCATCATCCACCTTGGAATGTGTGTAGTAGTCTCGGGATCCAAGATTGATCGTAAGAGTTCTTGTCAATCAAAGGCCATGTTTGGCTAAGTCCCTTACATCACTTAGTGAAGACAGGCATTTAATATATTACTTTTGATTTTTAATCTTTTCGCACTTTTTTTTTTTGGTTTTGTATTAATGAATTTAATAACTAGTTTCTTATGTTGAAGGTGAAACTTCCTTATCATTTGTCCGTGGTGTCTTGGCATTACTTTACTGTTTATATAAAGTAAAAGATTTTCACCATTCATATCTCTACGATCTATATAGAGATATGTTGGCTACCTAGTCGAGGGTTAAGGGAATGGTTTGGTAAGGTTCTTGTCTTGTTCAGTGTATAGATTCTGCAAGGACCTGGGTCAAGCTTACTAGGACCTCCTTCAATACCCACTGGTATTAGATGGCAGGGGTGCGAATGGCTTGATCCCGTCATATGTAAACTACTATTAATTCATTAAACCGGCTACTTGGGATTGTATCCCTGCTGACTTAAACCACTTAGCCGAGGGTAACGTCGCCTTCAAAAGAGGGGCCTAATAACTTAATTAATTATCTTCCAATATTCCAACCCTTTGGGATTGTATCATTGCTGACTCAAACCACTAGGTTGAGGGTAACGTCACCTTCAAAAGAGGGGCCTACTACTATAACTAAGATAATCTCTTAAAAAGTGCAAAAGTGTGGAAATCATCAAAGTAAAGTATACATTAAAGGCGAGTCAGATCCAAGTGATTCATCTTGTCTGTCTGTTTATTTTTATTTTTATTTTTCAGCATCTTTAGTTTTTATTTTCATGTTTAAAACCTTTTCTAAAAAATTGTGATTTGATTAGACGTTGAGGATAAACCGGTACTAAAAGCTCTAGTGTCCTTGGACGACCTCGGTATCTTACCAACGCTATACTACGCTCACGATGGGTGCACTTGCCCATATGTGTGTTTATTGTTAGTAGAATATCGTGTTTTATAAATTTAAAACTTGACTAATCTGTAAAATGGGCTTAAAATATCAATAAAAACATAACACACTCGACACGCATCAGTGATACACGGAGGTAGGGTGTACAAAAAACCGAATTAACCGAACCATAACTTAATTAACCGATAAAACCGAACCAATAAAAACTAACCAAATAAAAAACCGGTGGGTCGGTTAATGTTTTTTTTTGAAAACCGAAAGTAGTGGGTCGGTTATGGTTATCATTTTTCCATACCCACCATAACCGAACTGAACCGACATGTAACAATTTTTTGTAGGATTTAGGACTTTTCACCATATTTTTAATATTTGATGTTGTTTATTGAAGATTTTTAGTATTTATGGGGTTTTCATATCGTTTTGTGGTTTTGGTTGGATGTTTATTTGAATTTATGGAATGTATCATATCACTTTATTTTAATATTCGATAATAATTGGTATTAATATTATAGATTATATGTATTTTTTAATACTATTTAATCTATACTATATAATAAAAGAAACCGTTTTAAGGACACTTGTCAACACATGAGAGTTTTTTTTATTTAATTTGGTTAATTATTATATTTTAGCCTATGTGGCATTAATAATATATTTGATAAATATCCACGATAATTCTCTTTGTAGTTTGAAGAGATAATGTGTGAACTTATAAAAATAACAAATGTCTCAAAGTTTTAAAACAATCAAGTTAATTATGAAAAAGTATTAGATATAAATTATAATATTATCAATATTTTAGTTATGTTTTAATCTGTTAGTTTTATTCAAAAATTATTAAAAAATAGTAATCAATTTTACCGTTATTTATTTTAACAATTTTTTAGAAAATAATTCACCTTTTATCACTTTTATATATTTTGCTTTTGTTTTATAAAAGTTTTTTTACAGCTTTATTTAAAGATTATATAGGTTTTTGGGTTCAAAATGAGTCGGTTCTATTGACGGAGTGCGGTATAAATTTTGTTTATTGTTGAAAATACGCGGTTGTGTTTATAATAATTCTCAACATTCCGGTATTAATTTCTAAGTTGCATTTTGTACCCATGACAATGCTTATACCAACATTGTCGAGAGGTGTAAATTTAAAAAGTTGTTTGATTATCATAGATCTAATATGATACCTAAAACAACGAATTCTAACAAGATATCATCATCAAATAATAATATTAAACAATAACTTAGCTAAATCTATTTATATTCCACAAGTGATGTTTATCTTCATCCTTTAAAAAATGTTTACAATGTAACTATTAGACATTTGTAGTCTCGAACATAACAATTTTTAAGCTATATCTAACTAAACAGGATTCCAATACATCTTATTCCTTTAATATTTTAATCAAGATTGTGTATTAATTTTGTGATTAAAATAGGATTCCAATACGTCTTAATCCTCTCATATTTTAATGAATCAACAGTACATCAAAGTTTATTTTTTTAAACGTCTTAACGACTATGTGTGTTAACTGTCAAATTATATTTATTCAACATGTGTATTACACAGGTTTATTCAACCCGTGCAGTGCAATACATAATTTTTTTAAAGATTATAATTTTTTTATTATTATTTAATATATAAAACTATATTATTCAATCCGTGTAATACACAAGGTTCTAACCTACTATACTAATATATACAAATATGCAATAATTATTTATTCCATGTAAAAAAAAAGCTATTTTTAGCTAAGTTAAACACACGGTTAACCACCCATAACCGACCCGATATAACCATCAAAACTGAATAACCATAACCGATCGGTTATGGCTATGGTTATCCATTAACCGACATCGCGGTTATGATTATGGTTTTAGGTCAAAACCGACCCATGTACACCCCTACACGGAGGGACTAACCTAATATATTTGAAGTAAAGATACATATCATAATGTGATTACAACTAAAAATCACTATTTAAATACCATAATTAGGGGTGTAAACAAGCCAAAAGGCTCGAGAGCTACTCGTGATCGACTCGGTTAAAAGCTCAAACGAGTCGAGCCTTAATGAGCCCGAGCCCAAGCCTGAAATAGAGCCCGAGCTCGAGGCTGAAATATAAAGCTCATTTAGACCTGCGAGCCTAAACGAGCCCAAACAAAATTTTAGTTTTTTTATAGAGTTAAATGCCCGGATAGTCCCTGTGGTTTGCCCTTTTTTCACCTTTAGTCCCTAACTTTCTAAAATTACAGCTATAGTCCCCAACTTTTGCAAATTCATTCTCGGATAGTCCCTAGGCCTAACATCAGTTAGGTTACTCAGTTAAGTATGTGTGAAATGATAAAAATACCCTTATTTCAAATCAAATAACTTAAACTATTAAATATATATATATATATATATATATATATTTATTTATTTATGGGACCCACTTCTTAAAAAAACAAAATAACCCTCTACCACCATCACCTCTACCACCGTCTCCACCATCATCCTCTACCATCATCATCTCTACCCATTGTCTTCTACATTCGTTTTTCTCAGTAAACCCATAAAGTCTTCCAAAAAAAATTAACAAATTTCTTAAAATGAAAATAGTTGCAGGATTCTAGAAAATTCCCAAAATTAAAGATAGGATATTGAGGAAAATGAGCTCAATCAAACAAACTTGCACTATTGTGTTCTGTGATTATTGCAGGAATCTAACTGAGAAGTTTCACGCTACCATGGCCATTGTTCAATAACCGCCGCATGTTTCGAGTTAGTAAAAATTTACCGAAAGCTTCAGTAGTGACAATCTATCGAGAAGCTTCAGGCCACCAAACTTGCTAATATGTTATTGACCCGGACCCGGAGTTGCAGGTTTTCGACAGGGTGGTCGGAGCTCTGGCCGGAGAAGAAGAGTGGTCTTATGGTGGTGAATCATTACAAATATGAAAATCATTACACATTAACGACGATGGGGATGCTGAATCGGACCATTTTGAACATGGGGAGGCCAGTGGCGCGACATTGAACATGGCGGTGATAGTGGTTCTTTGATAACTTGATAACGATGGGGATGGGGATGGCGATTCTGTAAAACGATGGGGGTGTAGTGTGAAGTAACAGGTGTGTTGTGGGAGAAACTGAAGGTGATGGTGGAGGGTGGTCGCCGGCGGTGGTAGACGGTGATTGTGGCGGTGATACGGGAAGAAGACGAAGACGACTTGGGGTGTGGGTAGGGTTTTTTTTCATTCTTGACAGGTTTATTTTGTTTTTATATTAAAGGTGAGCCTAAAGATTTAATATTTTTTATTAGTGAGGGTATTATAGTCATTTCACACCAACTTAACTAAGAAAACTAACCCCCATACGCACCAGGGACTATCCGGGAACGAAATTGCAAAAGTTGGAGACTATAGCTGTAATTTTAGAAAGTTAGGGACTAAAGGTGAAAAATGAGCAAACCACAGGGACTATCCAGGCACTTTTCTCTTTTTTTTATATATAACTAGGTTATAACCCCGTGTATTACACTTGTTAAATAAATATAATTTTATAAAAAAGTTACATATTAAAAAACGTGTAATGCATGGGTTGAATAAACACGTGTATTACACAGGTTGATTAAATATAATATAACTGGTCAACACATATGGTCATCAAGATATGTTTTTGAAAAAAATGAACTTTGATGTATTATAACATTTTACTTTGTTTTTTATTTATTTATTATTAGGTTAAAAACTTGTGTATTACGCAAGTTAACACTTTATTTTATTTTTTATTTATTTATTAATAGGTTAGAAACTTAATTATTACGCATGGTTAAACCGATAAAATTTTAAATTAAATAGTTATTAATAAGCGGAAAAAGTAAAAGAAAATGTTAAAAGAAAAAAATGTTGATTTTTTTTTTTAATTTTCATGTATGATGTTATAGTTTTACTTTCACATTTGATTAGGTTAGTATAGTAGTAGCAGAGGAATTAACAACAAATATTTTTTTTTTCTCCTTTTGAACTACCTGTGATTGATTGGAATTTTTGAAATAATTCTTAATTGAGTTCGCTTCGTCATTAGTTTCATTACTCGTCGGTTATTAGATAGTAAATAAAGATAAAGATTATAAACTTTTATATAAACAATTAAAACTATCTTTATCTTTATAAATAATAAAAAGGTTAATATATAGTTTTTAATTTATTAATTAATATATGGTTATCAGTTATCCTTATTATTATTGTAGGATCGTTCTCGGCCCTGATTGAGTCGATCAGAAGAATTCCTATCCAAAACAAGAGGCGGAAACTAATGTCTTGGTGCAATTTCAGCTGGATTCACTTTAAACTGTTGTATTATTGAACACTGTAGCAATTACAAGCTCTGACAACACTTCGGCAGCACTTCGTGGCTCACCGGAAGACAACACCTAGAACTATGTTTTTGATTTCGCCCCAAATACCACTATATATAGTGGTTCTGATTTCGCCCCAATAAACCATGTCACCAGGAGCGAAATCATGACACTACATTTACAAGTGAAATCATCATTTAGACTGTTTCGGGCGAAATCAACATAATAGGGTTTCGCTCCAAATGACATCTTGTCATTTGGGGCGAATTCACTTCTAATACAAGTTTCTTGAATTTCGTGCCCTGTTCAATCCTAAACAATGTAAGACTTGATACAAGACGCAGGCGACAGACGGATGCACCAACAAACTCCCCCTCGGATGTTGACGGAGTCTTCAGTGTTGAGTCTTCGGTTGTCAACCTTTAGTCTTTATCAGTCTTCATTCTTCCTCTGAAGTATTTGTCATTGCAAGAATCCTCATTCTCTCTCTATCTCTAATGCAGTTCCAGGATCAATACTGGCTCTTACTGCTTTATCAACATTGTCTTCAGACTCCCCCTCTCAATCTGCTAGGATCGTAGTCTGGAATTCTCTCATTCATTCTAAGATCGTGATCAGGCTCTCATCTGGTTCAGGATCGTCACTTGGCTCAAATTTACCTGCACAATCTCTACCCAACACATAAGTTTCTCAAAAACTAAAAAAACTTTTAAAATTTAGAAACTGTGTCAGAAAATAATGATTTGATCTTTACACATCACATGTAAATACAACACTTTCATTCACTCTCTCCCAAACCGGTTCTTCATGTTTAGCACTTGGAATTTCGAAAATCAGCTTTTCAATACCAGTTGTCAAAAATCTTTTTGAATTTTACACAATTTATGCTAAAACACACTAAAATCTTTTTGGATTTTCTGAAAGAAAATAAATGCAGAATGAAAGAAAATAAATGCAGAAACGTAATATTTACAAACAATATTTTTTGTGAGTTCGTGCAAGAGGATCATATCAGTTTTTTGAAACATATCACCAACACCATTAAGCTTGATTACATTTTAGGTTCTAAACAATTCACCTAGATTGTCAGTATGTTTGTCCACTTAAATTTTCACACAAACTTCAACTGTTTCGAGATATGCAATTAATGTCTTAATTACTTAAACTTATTCGTGTGTCCCACCTCTTGAATATACTCTCGTATCCAGATCCCAATATTCAATCTTACAGGTGAGTATACCACAAATGATATCTGTAAAGGGGTTAAATTGCGAGGGCCGTGAGAGCTCAGGTCGATACTTTCGTATACGCAAAGAGATGACGGCTTCGACTTTCGGTGTGTCCCCTTTAGAGGATCTTTTTGTTACAACAACAGTGACTATCAATTTTATTGTTTCATCAACTTGCTGAGGGCGGGCTTATATTTTAAAGCTTTTGCAGAAAGTATTATCCGGGGACTAGGTCAGTATTTCCATACAGCAGAAGTCCCGGGACAACACCCCAGATATCACTGAGCATAAAGACCTAGTATCTCAGAATACGGGACCTTTCAAACAAGATTTCAGGGGTTACCTATATATATCCAAGAAGTTGTTAACCCACAGAACAAGCAAGTTTGTATTTAGGTTTATATCTCGTTACAATTTACTAAACGTGTAAAAACCTACTGACACATCCACAGCGAGATTGTTTATCACATTTTGACTTTACATTTCTTTAGCGTGCTGTGATAGTCCACTGATGTACTATCATTTCCTCTTTTATGCAACAAAAACTCATTTTTCAGTTTTATCATGTTTTTGGCTTTTTCAAATTTTCTAATGTTTTTGGATTTTTTGAAAATTTCTTACTCCCCTAAAATTCAAAAACATTTAACTAAATTGAAAACAAACTGTACAAAACATGACAGCTGATATCGAATTGCCTCAATTCTCCATCCGTTTGGCATAAACAATCAGAACTCCCCCTCTCAACAAACTGTTTTCCCATTAAGATGACAAAACACTTAAGTTTGTTTTAATCAGAATGGTTTTTCCGGAAAATAAGTTTGTTTATAAACCACTTGTAGGTTATGGGGTCATTTCATCACATTGCTTACCAATCTTATGAATGATAGTTAACTCAAGTTCAAATTAATGACCTTGAATAACCGCTTGTAGAATCAATGATTGGACCACTTGTAAGATTTAACAATTAAACATTTCAAACCTGTTTTTCAACCAATTACCATCTGTTGGTTGAATTCTCAAGGTGCCGATTCCTACTCCACGCTTACAAACCTGGGAGTTCCGGCAATTCCTGCTTTTCAAAAACACATTTTACACATATGTTAAAGAATGATGCCGATTCATGCTCCGCGATTACCAACTTGGGAGCTCCGGCAAGTCAGGTTTCTATTCTTTGAAAAATATATCCACCCAAGCCTGACCTTCCTTGGGTGTAACAATTTCATCATCTTTTCTTTCAACAGACTTGTGAACACGTCATTTAGAAGCATAAAAATCTTTGACACTTTTGGCCTTACCATTGACCATTTTTCCAAAAATGTGTTTCACATTTCCGTTGAAAGTCTTTTCAACATCAAATTTATTCTTGTCAAAATAAAATTGATTCGAAATTTCTACTTTTCCAACTTTCTTCATAAAATTTTCAACACACAAAGGTGGAAAATTTTCAACATTCATAGTTGGAACTGATCTTTCAACCTTTTTCTCAACACATGGCTCCTCTGATTTTTTGGAATCAGAATCATCACCAGAAATGTTACCTGAACCTTTCACAACCCATTTTTGATTTTTCAAATTTTCTTTTCTTTTTAAAACATTCTTCGAACATTCACCCACTTCAAAGGTTGAATTTTCAAAGCCTGTAAATTTTCGGGTTGAAAGTTCAGTTTTCTCAACAACTTTCTCTTTCAGTTTACTAGAGACTTCCTGTTTTGGTTTGAATGTTTTCGGACAATTCCTAGCAACATGACCAATGGTTTTACACTGAAAACAGGTTCTCTTTTCTATCTTCTTCTGAATAATATTCTTCTTCAAATCTTCTTGCTTCTTGGCAAGGAATTCTTGATTTGTCTGCTTTCTGAATGCTTGTTCTTTCTCAGCCTCTGATGTTTTTCCTGAAACAAACACAATTTTTGGTTTATACACTTTTTCATTTTTATAATTTTTTGTTTGATTAAAACCAAGACCTTTCTTTTTGAAATTACGATTATGGTTTGGTTTCTTTTGGAAACTATAACCACAATTGTAACCCATTTTCTTGTTAATTCTTTGTTGGTCTCTTGAAGTGTATTGTTTAGGTTTTCTGATAAATTTAAATCTTTTATTTCAAAAATATTAATTTCTGTGATTTTGAAAACCTTGTTAATCATTTCAAGTTTAACACTTCTTATTGGAAAAGTTTCATCAGAATATAATTTGTCAGAATCTTTCAAAGTATATGCTACTTTGACTGATTCATCATTCAAATTAGATTTTGATAACAAAAATTGTTTGTCATAAACCCGTTTGTCCTTTTTGATTGTTGGCTTTGACGCATCGGACTCAGACTTTGACTTGGATTTGGACTCTGGTTTTGACTCCTCACAGTCATCTTTATCTAACACCTGATCGACCACACTTTTTATCAACTTTGACTCATGATCAGTGTCAAACGACGTGTACGTGACATCAATATTTTCTGGCAAGTTATCTGATGGCCCAGACTCCCATTGTAAGTTAATTGCCTTTTTGACTCTTTCGGAATTTGGATTTCGAGGTGAATATCCATTTTCGACTGGAGGCGGGCATTTATTGTAGACCACACTTGGTTTCTTACCAGAAATTTTCACTTCATCTTCGTCTTTTATCACGGATTTCTCTTCTTCTGAAGTCTTTACTTCTTCAAAAGTCTTCAAATTCTCCACAATCGGATAAATCATGTCAACAACAAAAGTAGAACATGAGTAACTTTCTAATAACTTGTTGACTCTTTCAGTTTCGATTCTTTGTATTTCCAGCTTTAATTCCAGCTCAGCACACTTCTTTATGTGAAAATTGACATCGTCAAGCTGTCTTATGTAAGCTCTCTTCAGTGTATTCATTGCCACAGCTTGTTCACAGTTTGAATCAGTATACTTGTTGATTTCTCTGTTCATTGTATCATAGGATTCTTTCAATCTGTTTATGTTGTGCAGCAACTCATTGTTCTGCTTGATTAAAGAATCACAGTTCATGCACTTTTCAAGAACTTTGACAGGTTCTGCATCAACTTTGACTTCAAATTCAGGAACAACTTTGACTGTTCTGTTTAATCGTAAAAATTCAGCTCTTCTCTTTTTTCTCGGCTTCAGCTTCAGCTTTTAATCTTTCTTCCTCTTCTTCCTCTTCTTCAATCTTTCTCTGTCTTTCTTCAGCAGCTTCTCTGACTTTTCTGTATTTTTCTGCCCATTTCAGATCGTAGGCATTTGCAATGAAAGCTTTAACATTTGAAGTGTCTTTGGACATCTCTTTGGCCATGTATTCTTGATCTAGGCAAAATTTGTCCCAACAGAAACCTTAAGCCAATTTTTCATCATCTTGTTCTGCCAAACACACTTTGCTGTTTGTTGGAAGATATTTATCCCAGCTAAACTTATCATATTTGCCCTGATTAACTAGACACGCTCTTTTTGAATCTTCAATCACACCTCTTCCATGTGCAGTTTGTGCCTGATGCGATGCTTGTGGTGTGATTTGATGATAAATCGCCTTTTTGTGATAATCGTTATTTCCGAAAGGGTTTTGAGCTCCACTTGCTTCACGATTTGTGCACTCTCTCTTGAAATGCCCTTTTTCCCTGCAACGGAAACAAGTAACTTTAGATTTATCAAAACCTAAAGTTGAAACATGAGCTTCACGAAAATCATCTCGGCCTGTAATTTGTTTAAACTTTTCTGCTCATCTCAAAACACTGGCCATACACCATTTAATATCCATAAGTTCCATTTCTTTAGCATCGATTTGATCATAATCCTCTTTAATAAGCATAGGATTTCCGATCTTTCCGGCCACAAAACTACTATAAGACTCTAAAACCATTCCCAACAAAGACATTTGATTTTTAGCAACTTCTTCAGAATAATCTTGATCACTCTCAAGATTTAATACAATATTGCATTGAAGTTTTCTTCCGCTCTTTGTTGCAGAAATGTTTGGTTCGAATGATGAAAATCTTGTGCTGCTTGATCCCTGGGATTTCTTTTCAGAAGAGTCTTTCGCACTGTAAGCAGTTTCAACTTTTGGAGAAAAATTTGTCTTTTCGTTTACACCACCTTTGTAATACAAGCTGATATCCTGTTCTCCATCGTAGTTCTTCATCCTGGCGATCTTCCTCTGCTCCATCTCTTGAGCTTCCAGGTGTTTGATGAAATCTCCCAGTGTCATACTTTTTATAATCTTTCTTGTTGGATCTCAGCATCATCAGAAAAGTTCCCCAGATTTCATGAGGTAGCGCATTTGCAAGTTTTTCAATTAATTCATCAGTATCCTTTTTAATTCCAAGTTTTGACATATTTCTCACTAAGTTACAATATCTTTCAATTATTTGCTTGGTGTTTTCAGATTTCAAACCACGGAATAAATCAAATTCTTTCTTCATGAGCGACATTTTGTTTTTAAGCATATCATCACTTCCTACAAACTTTGCTTCCAATTCAGTCCAGATCGAATAAGCAGTTCCGTCATGTTGAAGCAATATCAAAATGTCCTCCTTGATTGCTTGCTGAAGCAGACTCACTATCAGTTTTTCATCTCTATATTTCTTTTTCTCTTCAGTACTCATTTCTCTAATTGTTTGCTGCACACCATTTGTTGTGGGTCTAACATATGGTTCTTCAGTGTGTTCCCATGCATCTAAGTGATAAGCTTCAACCCAATTTCCAAACCGTTCAGACCATGCATTGTAATCATCAATATCCATGAGTTTAGGCGGTTTCTGTGAAGTCCTGGTTTCATTTTCAAGTAATGCATTCTGAGTGATTGTAATCGGACTAGCAAAGGCATTATAGAATTCGTTGTCCATTGTTCAATTGTCCAAAAGTTCAAAAATTCCAAGTTTCAGACGAAATCAGGTTTGGAGCGAAATTAACCAAATATTGTTCGAGCGAAATCCCAAGATTCAACAGGAGCGAAATCAGGTATGAACTTTGGAGCGAAATTAAACCAATGATCAGCTGGAGCGAAATCACAGTTTTGCTTGGAGCGAAATCAAACTTGGAGGTCAACAGGAGAGAAATTACTTGAAACTATGGAGCGAAATCAAGTGTATACTATGATTTCGAGTGAAATCACGTCCAAATAGCTGCGGACATCATCATGTGCACGAACAACTTCAAGCGAAACCCTTAAAATTCAAGTTTTTAATTCGATTTTAGCTATGAAAATTTCAAGGGTATATTAATACATGATTAAGAGTGTTGTGTGTGAAATTGAGCTGATTTTACCGAGAAAAATTTTCAAAATTTAGAAAGAAGGTGTAGAAAATCAGAATATGCAGCTGAAATGGCAAGAACTCTTCCTCCTGAGCTCTGATACCACTTGTAGGATCGTTCTCGGCCCTGATTGAGTCGATCAGAAGAATTCCTATCCAAAACAAGAGGCGGAAACTAATGTCTTGGTGCAATTTCAGCTGGATTCACTTTAAACTGTTGTATTATTGAACACTGTAGCAATTACAAGCTCTGACAACACTTCGGCAGCACTTCGTGGCTCACCGGAAGACAACACCTA
This sequence comes from Helianthus annuus, assembly GCF_002127325.2. Taxonomy (NCBI): domain Eukaryota; kingdom Viridiplantae; phylum Streptophyta; class Magnoliopsida; order Asterales; family Asteraceae; genus Helianthus; species Helianthus annuus. The sequence goes on along the minus strand of NC_035445.2, from coordinate 45,272,057 downwards.
GAACTATGTTTTTGATTTCGCTCCAAATACCACTATATATAGTGGTTCTGATTTCGCCCCAATAAACCATGTCACCAGGAGCGAAATCATGACACTACATTTACAAGCGAAATCATCATTTAGACTGTTTCGGGCGAAATCAACATAATAGGGCTTCGCTCCAAATGACATCTTGTCATTTGGGGCGAAATCACTTCTAATACAAGTTTCTTGAATTTCATGCCCTGTTCAATCCTAAACAATGTAAGACTCGATACAAGACGCAGGCGACAGACGGATGCACCAACAATTATCATCAAAATCTTTTAATTTTAATAATTAATATATGGTTATCACTTATCTTTATCTTTATCATCAAAATCTGTTCTACAAATTTTAATTGAGGCCACCTCATAAAGCGACATGTGTCCCCAAAGTGGTTTCTTTTATTATATAGTACTAGCGGTAAGACCCATGTGCAAACACGGGTCGTTTCTTAGAAAACCATGCATAACACATATTGACAGAGAGTAAAAAAATAATTATTGCAGACTTACAAAATTGATATAAATTAATGATCAATAGGTTTATTCAACAACAATTCCATTATGTTGATAGGAAACCACTGTTGTCTATTAACTGTTAAAAACTTATGATGCTTTCCAACAGACTTTACTAAGAACTGTCATCCATTATCTCCAACAGAGCTTGCCAGATGGACAGATAGTAACTATCAGATGTTAGTCAACCCATGTTAAAAAGGTCAGTCAACAGAAATTACAAAGGTTAGTAAACAGATGTTAAGAGAATAATCTTATTAACAACATGTGTTCTCAGGATAGGCTTAATGCAGAGCAAGTATCAGATGCTTTCAAAAAGTTGTATTGCTTTCCAACAAACATTTCCTAACAACAGTTCCTCCATTATACCCAACAGACGTTTCCAGGTTGACAGATGTTTAGTATCATCATAGATTTGTAAAACTTCTTTGTAAACCACATTAGTAGTGGTTGTACAGACTCGTTTCTCTTTACCACAAATCAAAATTTTCAACCCTTCCTACTTTTTACTCTAGATACAGCAACTTAGAGCTGGCCATGACTAAACACTGGACGTGGAAGATATAAACCAACACGCTCCAATGATTGTCCTTGACTTTTATTTATTGTCATAGCAAAACACAGTGAAAGTGGGAATTATTTTTGAGAAATCTTCACTGGTATTCTTTTATCAGAAGGTGTCATCTTCAGTCTTGAAATCAAAGTATGATGACCTATATTAGTCCCTGTGATAATTTTTGCTTCAATCACAACTTTTCTGAGCTTCATGACTTGTAAACGTGTACCATTACACAATCCATTTGCCTGATCAATGTTTCTGAGTAACATCACTGGAGCATCAAGTTTCAGTACTAATTTATGGTTAGGTAAACCAGATAAACGGAGATTGTTTAACACATCAGGAGGAAACAATGCCATATTGAGCTCTGATTCTTCCTCCGATTGGCATAAACTATCTGAACTTAAATAAACCTTTTCTTCACCAGGCAGACTCTCTAACAACTCTTTATTTATTGAATCTACTACTTCATTAGTTGGAGCAAGAATCGCTCTTTGTTGGAAATACGTTAAATCCCACAAAAACTTATTCATGTTCGGATATATAAATGAAATGAGAGCAGAAATAGGATTGATTTGGTCATGAATAAGTAAATCATCTGGTACTTCAATATCAATCTCACCATCATTTTCTTCACCAAGCAGACCATCACCGAGCTTTAAAATCCATTCTCCAAATTCCTTTATTTCTTTCAAATCTGCTTCCTGACAACCAACTCTTAATCTCATATTCTCAGTTACCTTTAGTACTTGATAGTGGCGCCATATATAAGAAGAATTCAAAGAAGCATTGACTATCATTGTTCTGGTACCTTTAGGGATGACCGGAAGAATTTGTCTAAAATCACCACCAAATAGAATTACCTTCCCCCCAAACGGCTTGGATTGCATGTTCAGTTGACTGGAACGTGATATGTCTCTCATTGTTCTATCAAGAGCCTCGAAACAATGCTTGTGAGTCATAGGTGCTTCATCCCAAATAATCAATGTTGCTCTTTTAATTAAATCACCTAACTCGGTATTAGGCTCTATCGAACATATTAAATTCTCATTAATGTTGATTGGAATTACAAACCTTGAATGAGCAGTTCTACCACCATCCAGCAAAAGTGAAGCAATTCCACTGGATGTAACATTCAATACAACTTCACCTTTTTATTGTAATGCAGCTGAGAATGTCTTCCAAAGAAACGTCTTTCCAGTTCCACCATAACCATATACAAAAAACACACCTCCATCACCTTTTTCAATCACTTCCATAACAATTTTATATATCCTTTCCTGTTCGGCAGTTAAACACTTTACATAACCATCATGTTCCCTTTGAAGGGCTAGTCTGTCATACGATAATTCTTTCATTATCAATCGATTGTTCGACGATGAAACATAATTGTCCGGAACACTTGGCATATCGTCAAAATTTCTCACTGTACTTCCATTGGTAAGTAGCAACTTTTCAATTTCAGATAGACAGATATTTTCAAGTTCTTCTTGTTGAAGATCCAAATCTAAAACAAATGTTGAAAAAAGTATTAGTTTTTTCCCAATAACAGAGCTATTACATATTTTAATGTAGTTGTATATAACTTTAATAAAATAATCACATTACCTGCAATACCAGTTATCTTTCGTTGCTGATACAGAATATCTTCACATAACAGGGACTTTGTTTCCGACCAAAACACACCAGGACGAGATATCGAATTTGACAGCAACAACATTACAAAAAAGGTCCTCAAGAAATCTCCGGTTGACCATGTGCTAGCTTCTTTGACAGCATTAACGTATTCTTTATCATCATCCAACAGCCCCCGTGCAAAACATGCATCTTTAAATGTTTGAAAAACCTGCCCATCAACTGTTTTTATATCTTCAAAACAGGTTGGTCCCTTAATATGATTCAGTAAAATCCTTAGGTAATAACAATCACCAAGTGATGGTGGGACATAATGTATCCTTCCAATTGATCCATACGGATGCTTTCTTCGATTCCATATCCTTCCAATTGATCCATACGGATGCTTTCTTCGATCCCATTTGTGATTTTTAGCATTCCATACATAATATCCCGAAAACTGAACATACCTCAATGTCCTGGAAAATTTATCGACTTTATTACAATTCATCCACTCTGTAAACATTGTCATTTTCACAGTTGGACTAGTAACAATATCACACAAATTATCATGATTGTTACACACAATACTCTGACCATCTTCACAATGAAAAGGTAATACTTCAACAGCTGGGATATCTATAATGTATATCATACATGAATATTCTCCAAGCAGCTTCACAAGCAGAGATATATCTACAATCAAGGTATGCTTTTATCTCATCTACAGCTACATTCTTTTCCGTATCATTCTTGGTGCTATTGGCTTGAAAAACAGAAGCAGTGACTCTATCAGGCCCCTTATTAATATATTTAAACAAATATTTGATAGAACCTGACTGGTTGCACCATTCAATGTTAACGTGGCACTGATACTTTCTGAGCAGGAGAGCATTGTAAGGAACTACAAATCTATTATCAAGTGTCACACCATTCTTTACTACGGTATTACTTGTTTGACGACGACGATAGACAGGATATCCTTCAGAATCAACACAAGTCTCATCTACATATTTTTTGGGAAACTTTTTAAAACATTTTTGCTGAACCATACATGGACAAAGTGGGTTGTATGTACTACATGGTCCATGAATCATAAATTGCTTGACAAGCTCATATAATTCAGGATCTCTTTCTTTATCTGGTATCTCAGCACTAATAACACGATCAATATCAGATGCAGTTGGAAATTTGCTTTCAGCACCCAAGAACAAACATATGTGAGCATGTGGGAGTCCATGCTTCTAAAATTCCACTGTATACATAACTGAAATTTTGGAACAGTGAGCTGTTAGATAAATATAATTAGATGTTTAAAGTAAAAAAAATATAACTAAAGGGTACCTGCTTGTATATCACCAAAGAATTTATGTTTCTTGAAATCTTTTATAAGATGATCCAATTTACACTTGAATAATCTAGAGATAATATCCGGTCTGTTTTCAGCATTAAGAGCTTTATCGTGCAAACACCTGTAAATCTCAGGCCAGTTTGGATTACAAGTCATCGTTATGAATAAATCGGGATATCCAACAGACTTGCAAATTGCCATAGCATCCAAGTACTTTTGCATCATATATCTAGAACCACCAGTAAATGATGAAGGTAAAAGTATAGGTTTACCACAACTTGAGGCATTATTCTCTCCACTTTCAACAGTAGCATTCAAGTTCTTAAGACTTTGCGCTCTAAGTTTAGGTTGTTGTGTCCTTATATAATTCAACCTGGCAGATTCTATCATCGTGTATCCATCAACCAAAAACTGCTGAAATAGTTTTTTCGTATTAACTAACAATGAAAACTGATTTTGTCTATCTTGAATTTTGTAACAAAAGAATTCTCTAATTGTAAGATTGGTTCTAAGTACCTCATTATCAATCGCAATCCCTCTATGTTTAATACCAACTCTATAACCATCTTCTGCATATGGGAAAATAAGTGGATATTGCAAAGCAAGGTAAGAGGGATGAAGCTCACTAATTCTTTGAAGACCACCAGACTTCTTTCTAACAATAATGTCCCATTTATCAAATGCTCCATCAAAATCACCATTTATTAACGCAACAATTCCTGATGCTGTTGGCAAATTGTGAACTCTTCCATCCTTATCTCTTGTTCCAATAAGCTTCAAGCTTACATCTTGAAACTCATTTTCTTGAAAACAATCTCTTACCATTCTGAAGGACTGGACAAGAGGATTGCAAGAATCCAACATATCTTTAAGACCCTCTATTGTTGTACTATCAAGTTGGTTGTATCTTGTAGTTTTGCATTCTATCTGAGAACTGCCAGAAATATAAAATGTTAAAATTTACATCCATTTCAAATGATAATGAATGTAAATATACTGAAAAGCAAAATATATATTCATAAATGGCACAATTATCATAAAGAAATTACCTTACTGCTTTTTGACGATTTACAACTTCATTTTGTGAATCATATATGTAAAGTTGGGAGAATTTGGGTTCTTCCCCATCGTCCGGAAGTAGACTACCTGTAACACCTCGAATTTTTGTGTCCAATGATGTGTTAACACGTGTCATTTGTTTACACGTGGCATCTATAATAAATAAAGGACTAATTTTGACAAACCTTGAAAGTATGTAAATTCGAGGGTTATAAATGTCAACAAGGGTAAATATACTGTATAGTATCCCTAAATAATGCTTAAACCTTCAATCGAATAAATTACAGATCGTACAAAAATAAAACGCGGAAGAAAGTGAGAGATTACAAACTACAGGGGTTAACTGTGTCAACATGTTTAATAATACCTCTGAGTGACCCTTTAACGTTTCCCAAGACTTTGTAACGGTATTATACCCTCACTAAAATAATATATATGAATTTCGCGAAGTTTCGATATGAAAAGAGAAAGTTACGATCGAATTCGTAGAAGAAGGGTTAAAAGCGTCAACAGTGAAAGTTAAGGCTTTCCAATATAATTAATAAATAAACCGGGGACTTAATAATGCGGGTAAATAACACGAGGCCCCTATCGGTAAATAACCGAGGGCCAAACCGCAAAGTTACCCCTTCAAATCCGAAAGGTCAGGCGAATCATTACGAAAGATTTCGTTATTAATGGCCCGATTCTGTAATCATTATAAAAGATTTGAAAAATTCAGAAAATATAACCTCACGCGACCCGCGTAAGGTTTAAACATAAGTTGAGGCGGGCCGCGAGCTTCCTCAACTACGCGTCTGATCTTCTGATCCCAGGCGACCCGCGTAAAAGTTGCATGGAATGTCCATGCGGGTCGCGTACGACGCCCAGATGCAGAATTATAGTAACTACTTGGCTTTTGGAGCTTTTGAATGATCAAACAACCAACAAATGGGCATGGGCACCCTATGCTCGACCCATGACACTTAGGGGACATCTACCCATCACCCCTGACCTGTTGTAGGTGTTGTAATGATCATACATGCTTGACATTGCTATAAATAGCACACCTTAGTTCATAACCATTCACACAATCAAAACACACAACTACTGATCATTCTAAGTGCTCCCAAGCCTTCTCTTCTGTTCTATAATCAAGAAGCAACTTCTGTAAGTCGTTCATAACCATTTTGGTTTCACATTTCCATAGTTATAGCTCATAAACGCAACCGTCGTAACTAACGGTTGTCATTGCAATATCTTGCAAATGGTTCAGTCTTATGACGAATCAAAAATGGTTATGAGTTGGTATTTATGTGGGTAATAAACCTCTAAAAGGGTTCCCCCTGATCACCACTCTAACTATGTCAAATATCGAGTCAAACGCGCGGTTAAAAAGTCAACAGAAAGCTATTTTGGCGATTATTGCATAATCTGTAATATATATGTTATGGAACCTGTTTTGACAATCATAAAACATGATAATAAGTATATAAACCTGTTTGCGCTCGTTTGAATCGATCATTTACTATATAGAACCGGTTCGGAGCCGAATGTCGCAAAAGTTTGACTTTTGCTTTGACTTCAGTTCTGACCCGTTTTAGTGAGGTATAAATATACCTTAGGACTTTCTTAGGACCAGGTCACATGTTGGTATACGCCCCTGTGGTCGGTTCATGAGTTATCCGAGTCTTTTAAGTATTTCCGTCATTCGCCTAAAAGTTGACCGTAACGGCCTTTTAAAATAAAAACGAGTATTTCGGACACGTGAACGGACCAAAACCTTGCTTATTAAATTATAAGCATGTCCCTAAAGTTTCACGTCAATCCGAGGTCTAGAATGAGAGTTATGCTAAAAGGCGCACTTTTAAGAAAGTTTTGTAATTAACGGCGCAATTAGCATAACGCCCATCTAACCCAAGTTTTCGTCACCAAAACTTTTACCCACTGTGGTAAAATAATATTTTGGGAATTTTAAAGATTTTTAATAATTTTTACCTTGCTCATAACCTGCGGTTATGGCTACGGTTCGGTAAATACCGAATATGCCCTTTTTGGCCAAAACGGGAGTTCTACAAGGTCTTTTGACCCGATTCCAGTTGCCACTGGTTTTAAATAATAAATAAAGTATTTTAAGCTTTATAAGCTGTTCGGGAAACTCAGATTTCCTGTAGAACTCGAAAATCCCTTTTAAAGTCTTTAAAATGACCGAAAAGCCCCTACGGGGCATAATATAAACTTAAACTCGTTACGGGCATTACGAAAGGTATCCTACTGATACCAAAATACTTTTAAGGCATATTGACTTAGGAAATAAGCGTACGACTCTTATGATTAACCGTTTCGCCTATTTGCGCACACGGTACGGCTCATGGAACTAGTTTTCATGCAATAGCCGATATGGGTCAAATTATATTATTTGAACCCCAAAATCCAGAGTATGAACTATAAACCCATATAAAACAAGTCACTGAACTTGTCGGGTCCAAATCATACTCCATTCTCGGTTTTCGCCTTTTTCGTGCGAATTAACCATATCTATATATCGGAATCAACCGGTTTAAGCTACGGCTAATATAAGGACCGTTAGGATTCTAAGAGGTTAATTAAAACCTTCGTTCCAGATTAGGAGCCCCAGTAAAAGCTATCGGTGACTTGATCTAAATTAAGGATTAATACTTGCAAAGGTAAATACTTTAACTTATTTCCCCTATATGGGCTTGGGTTACGGTATATTAATACCGCTTGATTGAGCATTATATAATTCCATCGCTGAGGTGGTTAATTGATTAAATATGATCGGCTCATTTAAACAGTTTTGTTGCTTATAAGCCTTTGGGGGGTTTAATGACCGTTGTCCCGGATATCCTTGGCATCATTTTACGAAATGGCCACGACCATCGACATCCCGGTGTAGGCGTACACCCGGTATAAAGTGTCGACATTAAAACTAAAAGACGTAGCCGTTGGTTTTCATACTACGGTTTTACGCAAACGTGGTGTGTCTATAAATCTTTAACCCGGCACGACCCGGGCTACTGAACGCATAAAAGAACATGTAAAACGTTCACAAGATCATTATGAATTTTCCCAAGTTATAAAAGAGTTTGTGCCTTGTGCATTCAAATCAATTTTAATAAACATTTTCAAATGTGTCAGTTGAATGTATTTACCAGTGTAAACTGACGTATTTTCCCCAAAAAGATTAAGTGCAGGTACCTAAACGTAATTGGCTGGTATTAGCTCCCTAGCGTCGGGATAAGCCTCGCAAGCTTGATTGCAGTATCTAATGGAACAATACTTTATATTTATTTACGATCCACTGTGGATATTCAACTTCTGTAATACATTGATATTATCACCAGAGGTTGAAGTTATATATTTATCTTTTGCTTCCGCTGTGCATTATATAATTGTGTGGTTTGACTATATTGTTGCCAACATCGTCACGGTAATCCCCCACCGGGCCCACCGGTGAGACACGTGGAAATCGGGGTGTGACAGGTTGGTATCAGAGCCAACATTGAGTGAATTAAACACTATCCTATTGTGTTTAATCTCAGTGACACAATTGCACATACTTGAGTCTAGACAAGAACTTAGGACAAATTCGGATTGATACTCCTTTTTGTCTTTAATTTTTCGATTCGATTTTTAATAAGTTTTAAGCAGGAAAATGCCACCTGTTATATTCCGAGGAAGAGGAAGGGGACGAAGAGGCCGAGGAGAAATCGTGACACATCACGATCAAGAAGCTGGACCATCTGGTACAAGACATCCTTCGATGACAAGGAGCGAAGAGCCACAACGACGAAGAGATCTTTACGAACCAGCGAGGCATTCCACTTCGCACAGCTCAACGCCATCCTACCGGCACTCCTTTGGACCAGATTCAGAAAATAATCCCAACAACCCACAACCTTCCTTCATACCTCTACAACGTTCGGTTTCGCACCGGAATTATGACGACCCTAGTCCATACTACGTAGCTCAGTTTAATCCGGCGGACTACATACAGGAACCTTCAGGTTTTGTTCCACTAGGGCCACAAGACCATTTTTCTGAAGATCCCATGGAGGAAGATGAGGATCCAACTGAACCAGCTCGTGGTACGCCCACGCATCCGATAGAAGTATCTGATGGATCTTCATATCATGGACCGCAGTATCAAGGCCCAGACAGCTTTATGGCCTTGTTTGACCGACATGAGTGGTACAACACACCATCTCATCAGACAACGCAACCGAGACATCCACAGGATCCCTCTGAGGATTCACGCTTTGAGGCAGTTACGCCACCACCTCCGCCACCGGCACAACCAGTAATACCTGATCCGCCGAGGCGTAGGAGGACCAATGCTCGTATGTCTACACGAGGAGGAGGGGGTAACCACTTCAGCACTCCTCGACATTCTAGTAGTAGCCACTATCCGCCACTACATGAAGAAGGACCTTCAAGTCCTATACAAGAAGCGAACTCCGCACCTACTGCACGAAATTCGCCACCATTTGGGTATGACCAACCCATACCAGCTTACACAGGTCCAACGGCTTACAACCCGTTTGAACCGTCGCAAGCACAATACAACTACGGCTATGAGCGCGACCCATATGTGGTGTCGGCTAGATATAATGCGCGCTACCCAGACGGAGCACATGGAAACATGGGACCACCGGACTACTCAGCTCATGGGTATCCAATACCTCCCAGACCTCCAGTTCCGCAACAAGCGCCACAACCACGATTCTCTCCTCCTGAACAGGAAGAAATACTCCATCGACTAGATCGTGTGGAGAGAGAGTTCGAGGAAGAAAAGAAAAGCCACCGAGGATTTCTCAAGGGCTTGGCGAACCTACTAAAGGGCAAAAAGAAGAAACGTGACCACTAGCCCTTAATAGTAGTACGAATGTAATTTCTATTTTGAAATAAGTCCCTGTGTGGACAACTTATCGTATTTCAGTCCCTACGTGGACTTATATTTAGTCCTTGCATGGACACCTATCTTGTATTAGTCCCTGCGTGGACTTGTCACTTATTTTAAACCTCTGGAGGTATGTATTAATTGAAGGACCCGTTTAGGGCAATATGTAATTGTATTTGAAATTTCGGAATGTATGTTATGAGTTTTGTTTTAATATATATAAAAATAAATCAAAACCATTCCTTTTATATTGATCTGCCTAATAAAGAATCTTAAGGGGGTGAAACCTAGCTTGGGGTCTTTTAAGATCAGTCAAGATGGTACGACCTAGCTAAAAAGATTCTGATTCCCTGTTAACCTCTGTACGCATGTTAACATTCATGACAGATGTGATTCGTTATAATCACGCACGTCATTCTTATACAATAATCCTTTGAGGATTTCAAAACCCAACTAAATGATATATAGATCGTGGGTTAAATCACCAATGAAGGTGATCAATATTATAAAGACATCCATTTAGTGATGCAATGCCTACGGGCCAGTACTATAAAGACATCCATTTAGTGATGCAATGCCTACGGGCCAGTATTATAAAGACATCCATTTAGTGATGCAATGCCTACGGGCCAGCATTATAAAAACATCCATTAGTGATGCAGTGCCTACGGGCCAGTATGATTAAAACATCCATTAGTGATGCAGTGCCTACGGGCCAGAATTATTAAAACATCCATTAGTGATGTAGTGCCTACGGGCCAATATTACCAAAACATCCATTAGTGATGTAGTGCCTACGGGCCAACCATATTAAGACATCCATTAGAGGTGTAGTGCCTATGGGCCATAATAATTGTCTTATAAGACAAAAGGCAGTAGTAGTCTATGACTCTCTGTCAGAAAGAGATAAAAGAACTACGGTTCAACTCTCTATGCCTTTGATTCTCTGGAATCTCGGCTAATGTTATAAAACATCATCGTGATTAGGCTTTATGCCGCCCACACTATTTATATAGTTAAAATAGGATATATTCAAATCCTAATATGTAATGAACTAATAAGTTAACCGAATATGGTCTCTGTACCATGGTTGACAAATTGTCATAAAAGACAATCATATAATAATCTCCTAAATTAAAATTTTGTTATATTCTGTAACAGATTCAAGTTACAATGGCGGATCCCAATGGAGAGAACAGCCACACAAACGAAGATGACTACGACAATGCGTCAGTACATTTGACAGGCGCACAGCTAAAGGCTCTGATCAACAATGCTGTCCAGGCAGCTATTGATCGTCAAAATACTGAGTCTCAAGGCAGAACTGTGTCAAAACCACCCTCTAAACCAAAGACACACTCCAAACCACCCTCTGAACCCAAGAAAGATGACGACAAACATTCGTCTACTGAGCACAGCGTTCATCGCGAGAGAGAATATACTGATGCGTCCAGTGCTAAGGGTTGCACCTACAAATACTTTGTATCATGCAAGCCCCGTGAATTCACAGGGGAGAAAGGTGCGGTTGACTATATCACCTGGCTAGACGAGATGGACACTATTGTGGACATCAGCGGGTGTGCAGCGAGGGACGTGGTGAAGTATGTGTCCCAGTCTTTTAAGGGCGAGGCCCTGGCATGGTGGAGGGCGTTGGTGCAGGCATCCGGTAAGTCTGCTTTGTACAAAATGACATGGGAGGAATTTATTGCTCTCATAAAAGAAAACTACTGCCCTCAGCACGAGGTTGAGAAGATTGAGGCAGATTTTGTCTCACTGGTAATGACAAACCTGGATTGTCAAGCATACCTGACAAGTTTTAACACTATGTCACGCCTGGTGCCATATCTTGTGACACCAGAACCTAGGAGGATTGCCCGATTCATTGGGGGCTTAGAGCCGGCGATCAAGGCCAGCGTAAAGGCCTCTAGGCCAACGACCTTCAGGTCAGTTACTGACCTCTCCTTGTCTCTTACACTTGATGCTGTCCGTCTGAGGGCACAAAGGAGCAAGGAGGCTGAAAAGCGAAAGCGTGAGGATGATACCTCACGAAAGTCCGGTAAAAAGCACCGTGGAAACGGTGAGGGCAAGAAAGGGTCGGAGGCAAGGAAGGAGGGGCAATCTGATGGAAGACCCCACTGCAAGGTCTGCAAGAAACCTCACTCCGGGAAGTGTAGGCTTGCGTCTGGTTCACAGTCGCAACAAAAGACTCCATCCTGTGGACTATGCAAGTCCAAGGATCACAAGACAGTGGAGTGCAAAAAGATAAAGGATGCAACCTGCTTTAATTGTAATGAAAAGGGGCACATAAAGAGTAATTGCCCGAAGTATGCCAAGAAGGCGGAAGAAACTAAAAAGACAAATGCGAGAGTTTTTCGCCTGGATGCAAAGGAAGCGGTCAAGGACGACAATGTGCTTACAGGTACTTTTCTCGTAAATAACATATTTGCAAGAGTACTATTCGATTCTGGCGCTGACAAGTCCTTTGTAGACCAGAAATTTTGCCAACTACTAAATATGCCAATCAAAACCCTTGACGTGAAATACGAAGTAGAATTAGCAGACGGCACGATAGAAACCGTCTCTACCGTTCTAGAAGGATGTGAAATATCCATTAGGAACCATTCTTTTCCTTTATCTCTACTTCCTTTCAAATTAGCGGGTTTTGACATTGTGCTAGGCATGGACTGGTTATCCCGAAATCAGGCCCAAATCATCTGCGGCAAAAGGCAGATAGTTTTAAAGACTCCGAGTGGTGAATCTCTTACCATTCGAGGAGATACGCATTACGGATTGCCCGAAGACGTATCAATGCTGAAAGCTTCAAGGTGTTTGAACAGAGGCTGTGTAATTTACATGGCTCAGGTGATAATTGAAGAACCAAAGCCGAAGATCGAGGATCTTCCTGTCATTTCTGAATACCCCGAGGTTTTTCCTGAAGAACTACCTGGTTTGCCACCAGATAGACAAGTGGAGTTCAGAATTGACATCATTCCTGGAGCAGCTCCGATAGCAAGAGCACCTTACAGATTAGCGCCAACGGAAATGAAAGAACTGAGGACCCAGTTGGATGAACTACTGGCGAAAGGTTTTATCAAACCTAGTTCATCTCCCTGGGGAGCTCCTGTCCTATTTGTAAAGAAGAAGGACGGATCGATGCGGTTATGCATCGACTATCGAGAACTGAATAAAGTTACCATAAAGAATAGATATCCTTTACCAAGGATCGATGACCTATTCGATCAGCTGCAAGGAGCAAGCTACTTCTCCAAGATCGACTTAAGGTCGGGTTATCATCAACTAAGGGTCAGAGATGAAGATGTACACAAGACTGCATTTAGGACTCGCTATGGTCATTACGAGTTCCTAGTGATGCCTTTTGGGCTCACAAATGCACCGGCTGCGTTCATGGATCTCATGAATCGCGTTTGCAAGCCGTACTTGGACAAATTCGTCATAGTCTTCATTGACGATATCCTTATCTATTCCAAGAACCAAGCTGACCACGAGAAGCACCTTCGTTGCATTCTCGAATTACTACAGCGTGAGAAACTCTACGCCAAATTCTCGAAGTGTGAATTCTGGCTACGAGAGGTCCAGTTCTTAGGACACGTTGTGAGTGAGCGTGGTATCCAAGTGGATCCCGCTAAGGTAGAGGCAGTCATGAACTGGCAAGAGCCAAAGACGCCTACCGAAATCCGTAGCTTCCTAGGTTTAGCAGGATACTACCGGAGATTTATTGAAAATTTTTCAAGGATTGCTGCGCCCTTGACTTCCTTGACCAAGAAGAAAGAAAAGTACATCTGGGGCCCAAAGCAGCAAGAGTCCTTTGAAATACTAAAGCAGAAGCTAAGCAACGCACCTGTGTTGACATTACCGGAAGGTACAGATGAATTCGTAGTCTACTGCGATGCATCACACACGGGCATGGGGTGTGTGCTTATGCAGAAGGGCAAGGTGATTGCCTATGCTTCAAGGCAATTAAAGGTGCATGAAAAGAATTACACCACCCATGACTTGGAGTTGGGTGCCGTTGTATTTGCACTTAAGTTGTGGAGGCACTACCTTTATGGTATTAAATTTGTGATTTATTCAGATCACAAAAGCCTCCAGCACCTGTTCAACCAGAAGGAGTTGAACATGAGACAACGCCGTTGGATGGAAACCCTGAATGATTATGACTGCGAAATCAGGTACCATCCCGGCAAGGCGAATGTAGTCGCCGATGCATTGAGCAGAAAAGAAAGGGTAAAACCCATTCGAATCAATGCCAAGAGCATTGAAGTTAAAAACAATTTGATCGAAAGGATTTTGGCTGCACAGCGAGAGGCTGTGTTGGAAGCTAATTATCCTAATGAAAAGCTGGGAGTAACTGCGGAACAGCTGACTCTTAGCAAGGATGGAATTCTTAGGCTGAATGGACGTATATGGGTTCCGATTTATGGGGGACTACGAGATATTGTTCTCCAGGAAGCCCATAGTTCCAAATACTCAGTCCATCCTGGTGCTGATAAAATGTACCAAGACTTAAAGGCAAATTATTGGTGGATAGGCTTGAAAAAGTCTGTAGCCGCCCATGTAGCAAAGTGCTTGACTTGTGCTCAAGTCAAAGCCGAGCACCAAAAGCCGTCTGGCTTGCTACAACAGCCTGAACTTCCTGAGTGGAAGTGGGAATGTGTAACTATGGACTTCATAACCAAGTTACCCAAGACCAGGAAAGGAAATGATACAATATGGGTCATAGTCGATAGGCTGACTAAATCAGCTCATTTTCTACCCATCAAGGAGACGTATAGCTCCGATATGTTAGCCCAACTTTATGTTGATAAGATTGTAGCCTTACACGGCATACCTGTGTCTATTATCTCCGACAGGGATACTAGATACACATCTCACTTCTGGAAAAGTTTCCAGCAATCTTTGGGCACGCGTTTAAACTTTAGTACGGCTTACCATCCACAGACGGACGGTCAAAGTGAGCGTACTATCCAAACGCTAGAAGACATGCTTCGCGCATGTGCGATCGATCTAGGTGGTAATTGGGATAAAAATCTACCCCTGATCGAATTCTCCTACAATAATAGCTACCACACCAGCATAAAGGCTGCGCCTTTTGAGGCATTATATGGTAGGAAATGTAGATCGCCTGTTTGTTGGGCGGAGGTAGGAGAGGTCCAATTATCGGGACCAGAGATTGTTTTCCAGACAACGGACAAGATTGTCCAGATCCGGGAACGTCTCAAGGCTGCCCGCGATAGGCAGAAGAGCTACGCTGATCCAAAGCGTAAGGATTTTCACTTCGAAGTGGGTGAAAAAGTATTACTTAAGGTGTCACCCTGGAAGGGGGTGATGCGCTTCGGCAAGAAGGGCAAGCTGAGTCCGAGATACATAGGGCCTTTTGAGGTCATTGAACGAGTCGGATCAGTTGCCTATAAACTGAACTTGCCTGAAGAGCTCAATGGAATTCACAATGTGTTCCACATCTGCAATCTCAAAAAGTGCTTCGCCGACGAATCGTTGGTGATTCCACACACAGATGTGCATATAGATGAGAGCTTAAAGTTCATAGAAAAACCTTTGTCGATTGAGGATCGACAGGTAAAGAAGCTTCGCAGAAAGCACGTACCGATTGTTAAAGTCAAATGGGATGCTCGTAGAGGTCCTGAATATACGTGGGAAGTCGAAGCTACAATGAAAGAAAAATACCCTTATTTATTTGAGTAAATCTCGGGTCGAGATTTATTTTAAGGGGGTGAGGATGTAACACCTCGAATTTTTGTGTCCAATGATGTGTTAACACGTGTCATTTGTTTACACGTGGCATCTATAATAAATAAAGGACTAATTTTGATAAACCTTGAAAGTATGTAAATTCGAGGGTTATAAATGTCAACAAGGGTAAATATACTGTATAGTATCCCTAAATAATGCTTAAACCTTCAATCGAATAAATTACAGATCGTACACGAATAAATTACAGATCGTACAAAAATAAAACGCGGAAGAAAGTGAGAGATTACAAACTACAGGGGTTAACTGTGTCAACATGTTTAATAATACCTCTGAGTGACCCTTTAACGTTTCCCAAGACTTTGTAACGGTATTATACCCTCACTAAAATAATATATATGAATTTCGCGAAGTTTCGATATGAAAAGAGAAAGTTACGATCGAATTCGTAGAAGAAGGGTTAAAAGCGTCAACAGTGAAAGTTAAGGCTTTCCAATATAATTAATAAATAAACCGGGGACTTAATAATGCGGGTAAATAACACGAGGCCCCTATCGGTAAATAACCGAGGGCCAAACCGCAAAGTTACCCCTTCAAATCCGAAAGGTCAGGCGAATCATTACGAAAGATTTCGTTATTAATGGCCCGATTCTGTAATCATTATAAAAGATTTGAAAAATTCAGAAAATATAACCTCACGCGACCCGCGTAAGGTTTAAACATAAGTTGAGGCGGGCCGCGAGCTTCCTCAACTACGCGTCTGATCTTCTGATCCCAGGCGACCCGCGTAAAAGTTGCATGGAATGTCCATGCGGGTCGCGTACGACGCCCAGATGCAGAATTATAGTAACTACTTGGCTTTTGGAGCTTTTGAATGATCAAACAACCAACAAATGGGCATGGGCACCCTATGCTCGACCCATGACACTTAGGGGACATCTACCCATCACCCCTGACCTGTTGTAGGTGTTGTAATGATCATACATGCTTGACATTGCTATAAATAGCACACCTTAGTTCATAACCATTCACACAATCAAAACACACAACTACTGATCATTCTAAGTGCTCCCAAGCCTTCTCTTCTGTTCTATAATCAAGAAGCAACTTCTGTAAGTCGTTCATAACCATTTTGGTTTCACATTTCCATAGTTATAGCTCATAAACGCAACCGTCGTAACTAACGGTTGTCATTGCAATATCTTGCAAATGGTTCAGTCTTATAACGAATCAAAAATGGTTATGAGTTGGTATTTATGTGGGTAATAAACCTCTAAAAGGGTTCCCCCTGATCACCACTCTAACTATGTCAAATATCGAGTCAAACGCGCGGTTAAAAAGTCAACAGAAAGCTATTTTGGCGATTATTGCATAATCTGTAATATATATGTTATGGAACCTGTTTTGACAATCATAAAACATGATAATAAGTATATAAACCTGTTTGCGCTCGTTTGAATCGATCATTTACTATATAGAACCGGTTCGGAGCCGAATGTCGCAAAAGTTTGACTTTTGCTTTGACTTCAGTTCTGACCCGTTTTAGTGAGGTATAAATATACCTTAGGACTTTCTTAGGACCAGGTCACATGTTGGTATACGCCCCTGTGGTCGGTTCATGAGTTATCCGAGTCTTTTAAGTATTTCCGTCATTCGCCTAAAAGTTGACCGTAACGGCCTTTTAAAATAAAAACGAGTATTTCGGACACGTGAACGGACCAAAACCTTGCTTATTAAATTATAAGCATGTCCCTAAAGTTTCACGTCAATCCGAGGTCTAGAATGAGAGTTATGCTAAAAGGCGCACTTTTAAGAAAGTTTTGTAATTAACGGCGCAATTAGCATAACGCCCATCTAACCCAAGTTTTCGTCACCAAAACTTTTACCCACTGTGGTAAAATAATATTTTGGGAATTTTAAAGATTTTTAATAATTTTTACCTTGCTCATAACCTGCGGTTATGGCTACGGTTCGGTAAATACCGAATATGCCCTTTTTGGCCAAAACGGGAGTTCTACAAGGTCTTTTGACCCGATTCCAGTTGCCACTGGTTTTAAATAATAAATAAAGTATTTTAAGCTTTATAAGCTGTTCGGGAAACTCAGATTTCCTGTAGAACTCGAAAATCCCTTTTAAAGTCTTTAAAATGACCGAAAAGCCCCTACGGGGCATAATATAAACTTAAACTCGTTACGGGCATTACGAAAGGTATCCTACTGATACCAAAATACTTTTAAGGCATATTGACTTAGGAAATAAGCGTACGACTCTTATGATTAACCGTTTCGCCTATTTGCGCACACGGTACGGCTCATGGAACTAGTTTTCATGCAATAGCCGATATGGGTCAAATTATATTATTTGAACCCCAAAATCCAGAGTATGAACTATAAACCCATATAAAACAAGTCACTGAACTTGTCGGGTCCAAATCATACTCCATTCTCGGTTTTCGCCTTTTTCGTGCGAATTAACCATATCTATATATCGGAATCAACCGGTTTAAGCTACGGCTAATATAAGGACCGTTAGGATTCTAAGAGGTTAATTAAAACCTTCGTTCCAGATTAGGAGCCCCAGTAAAAGCTATCGGTGACTTGATCTAAATTAAGGATTAATACTTGCAAAGGTAAATACTTTAACTTATTTCCCCTATATGGGCTTGGGTTACGGTATATTAATACCGCTTGATTGAGCATTATATAATTCCATCGCTGAGGTGGTTAATTGATTAAATATGATCGGCTCATTTAAACAGTTTTGTTGCTTATAAGCCTTTGGGGGGTTTAATGACCGTTGTCCCGGATATCCTTGGCATCATTTTACGAAATGGCCACGACCATCGACATCCCGGTGTAGGCGTACACCCGGTATAAAGTGTCGACATTAAAACTAAAAGACGTAGCCGTTGGTTTTCATACTACGGTTTTACGCAAACGTGGTGTGTCTATAAATCTTTAACCCGGCACGACCCGGGCTACTGAACGCATAAAAGAACATGTAAAACGTTCACAAGATCATTATGAATTTTCCCAAGTTATAAAAGAGTTTGTGCCTTGTGCATTCAAATCAATTTTAATAAACATTTTCAAATGTGTCAGTTGAATGTATTTACCAGTGTAAACTGACGTATTTTCCCCAAAAAGATTAAGTGCAGGTACCTAAACGTAATTGGCTGGTATTAGCTCCCTAGCGTCGGGATAAGCCTCGCAAGCTTGATTGTAGTATCTAATGGAACAATACTTTATATTTATTTACGATCCACTGTGGATATTCAACTTCTGTAATACATTGATATTATCACCAGAGGTTGAAGTTATATATTTATCTTTTGCTTCCGCTGTGCATTATATAATTGTGTGGTTTGACTATATTGTTGCCAACATCGTCACGGTAATCCCCCACCGGGCCCACCGGTGAGACACGTGGAAATCGGGGTGTGACACTACCCATTCGATGATAATTCTGACCTTGTAGTCTAAATACATAAGGACCTTTACCTCTCTGATAACTTTTGTCAACCTTCCCACCAAGAGATGTGAAGGAAAACATCATGTTATATGCTCAAATATTATCCATGAAATTGCGAGACTGTGAGGTATGACTTTTATATAAATGACGTAGTAATGGAGGAGGTGTAGGTGGTCGTGGTAGCTTAACATCTCCATTTGAACAACAAAGAGAATAGAATGTTTTGTTACGTTTTTTATTTCCCCTAAGCATTTCATCTTCCCATAACATTGCATCACATTTAGAACACACAAAGATGGCATCTCCATGATCAATATAATCTACAGACTTAGCAAATTTATAAGTCAACATAAGTTATCTACATATTGAAAACTTAACAAGAATTTGCATTCATATCTTATACTTTTAGAAATTCCATGAATCTTCTTAACCACATAATATGGTAACATCTCATCACTCATTTGTAATTCAATTTTAGATATTCCACCTATATTGAAGCTTGTAAAATAAGACATATATAACAATTTATAAAACCTAAGATTAAACAAATATTTTGTTTCCAAAAATTTAAAACATACAATCTATAATATCTGTTAATGGAGTTCTCTCAACAAAACTGGATATTTGCTTAGTACTTCCAAAAGGAGTGTGATGGACATTTCTTGATGAGATTTTTCTTGATGAATCTTATAGATAAAAGTATATAAAACAATTCATAATTAAATTAGAAAAAAATATCTCCAGTAAGTTTATCTTTTTCATTTGTAGATGAGTGACACACATTACTACTAATATCTGGAATAACATAAGTAGGAAGGTGATACACATTCCTTCTTTCGACATTGTTGGTTGAAGCTTGTAAAATAGAACTGTAACACCCTGTGTTTTCGAATGTCAAAGTCAAAGTCAAAGTCAACTTTGACTTTCTTTGACTGTAGATAGTCTATTTTCAGTTTTATTTGTATTATGTGGAGTAGGTGTTGTAATCAGCAAGAATCGAGGTAATTGAACGTTTTAACGCGAACCGATTTACGACTGTGAATGGTAGGAAGTAACAATGCGATAAAGTTAACCAATCAGTAATCAAACCGATCTAACTATCATCGAACTCGAATCTCGAATTACGCAAACTGTGGTTGTTGTTATACGTGTGTGTGTGCCTTATGTGTTACCTGTGCGCGTTTACTTTATGTTGTGTGCGTTAATCAATCGAATCAATCGAAACTCGAATCGAAGCTCGAAACTCAAATCGAATACGATCGAAATCGAACTACGACGAATGGTAACATTAGGATAAGGCGAATTATAGGTGATTGTATGTTAGATATAGTAGTTGGGATTGAAAGTAATTTGAATAGGAAACTCTATCGTACTCGTCACGTCTTCAATCGAAACCGAAATATCGAAAATCGTCGCCCGAACCCTCGAACCAGGCTGTTGATCGGTCAGGCCGTCCTCCGATCGAATAGCCCAGCCGATCGAACAGGCTGTTCGATCGAGCAGGCTGTCCGATCGGGGAAGCCTGGCCGATCGGCCAGCCCTTTCCTCTTTTGGAGCCTATAAATAGGGCTGTCATTGTCACTCTTTACCACTTTTGGAAAGTTCTGACCAACCAGCTCGTGCTCCTCCTCCTTTCTCAGATTTCTTCCAATTCCGGTAAGTTTTCATTCTAAATCTTGTACTTCCTTAATCAAAACGTGCTCCTACACCTTTCTATCTTTCAGTTTTTGATTCCTGACCGTGAAATCACCAAGATTTAGGTGTTCTCGGGTGATGTCATCATGGTGTTCTTCAGGAACACCATGTTTTGGCTTCAATCCACCATGAATGGCTTGGATCCAACCGATTTCCACATAAACAAGCTAAGATCTACCGAAGATCTAAACATTTCCATGATGTGAAGGATTGAAAGAAGAAATTCCAACTTTCTTTCAACTCTTTTAAGCTCAATGCCTTCAAACCGGTAGAAACGGAGTTTGAGCCAACTCACCAAATATTCTAGTGGATGAGTGGTTCAGGATTCGGATTCTATTTACGAGGTTCACCGATTTCGGGTTAAACATTAAACTACCGTTCCGAACCGTTCACTGGCCGGATTTGGGTGATTCCTGTCCGAACAGGTGAAACAAATAAGAATGGAAGTTCCATGGTTCAGCTCGTTATCAAACTACCTCGATATAACGTCAAATAACCAGAACAGCCAAATGTTAGACGAACAGGCCGACCAGGTCAGGATGCTGACCGAACGGTTAGGCTGTTCGAACGAACAGCCCAACCGATCGGACAGGCCAGCCGATCGACTAGCATGTGGTCCCACAATTTGACAAGCTCATGAGGTATGGTATTGAACGAAGTAATGTCCGATCGAATGAATGATTGGTAAACATTACTCTTCGGATCATGAGATACTATGCTTCAACACTTAATCGATTTTCAACTCGTTCGACGCATTGGAGTGCCACCCGATCGGACATGCTATCAGAATGAACACGCTGTTCGATCGAATATGCTGGTCGATTGAGTGACACACTGTTGAGAACTATTACTGAAGTTCCTAACCGATCGGTTAAGCTGACCGATCGAACAGACCGTTCGATCGATCGACCTGAAAGGTAAAAACACTTCAGTGTTCTCAAATGTTACAACAAAAACTTCAAAAGTTCAAACCATCATACACAAACACATCTTACTCAAGGGAAGAAACAATCCACTCGAACAGTCCAACCGATCGAGCTTACCGGCCGATCGAGCAGGCTGTCCAAACGGATTGTCCAGCCGAACGAACAACCCGCTCGATCGAACCTGCCGTTCGATCGACCAAGCTGTTCGACCCACTTACACTTGTTTCTATTCTACGTGTATTCATCGTTATGCTATCGAACTGTTCAGGCTAACCCTACTCTTAAGCGCTCCCTTCAATCCATCAATCAACCACTGTGAGTATACTCGATCCCTTTTTGCTTTAGCACTTTTGGGTGTTACATACGTTACTTATCAAAATCACAAATCGATCACACTACTCAATTATTTGAACGCTAACCAATATGCATGTATTACGTGACTAAATGAATGCTTGTTGATTGTGTTTACACGTAGAATGCTGTCTACCTGCCTTAACGACGTAGTACTATAGTTTGGACTCAGCACCCGTTCACACGGGGGTTGTTAAGGACAATTACTTGCATGGATTACGGTGGTAATCATGTAATGCGAACTGTCTCGGACAGTCAACCCGCAGTCACTGGTATCGATAGGTCCATGTCGATAATTAACATGCTTCGTTTTCTTCTATGTACGTGCTGGTTATGCGTAAACTATTCGAACTCTATATGCTATTATCAAACTTGTATGCTCACCTTTACATTATGTGTATTGACTTTATTTTAACGTATGTGACAGGTGTTTAGGATGTTTGCTTGCTAGGAAAGCGAGGCTAGAATAAAGCTCTAGAGGCCCCCAACAAATAGTTGTCTGTCAGGAAAGACCAACTAGAGCATAGTTGTCTGTAGATCTTGTCAGGCTGGGTCTTTAGGAGCATTTGAACAATATTCATTTTATTTAAATCTGAGTTGTCGGAACAGAATTACTTGTTTGGATGTTATCTGTAGTAATGTATTTGTTTATTCGGGATACGGTATGGGACGTATCTTTAACTGGATTATATAAATAGTTGTTATGGAAACTTCTGGACAATCTGTTTCGCTCAGTGCCACGCCCCGATGATTCCGCCATCGGTTGGGGTGTGACAAGAACATATGTAAGGATTCTAAAAACATAACATATACATACATATTTCTTTTAAATTTTGTTTGCAAAACTATAACACATACCACTAGAAGTATTTGAAAATGGAATCATTTCAACAGAATCAGATGTTGATGCAGGATGACAACCTCTGTTGTTTCTCTTTTGTTGAAGAACATAATTCCATTTTTCTCTTTCTTCAGCACACATTTGACGTTGAATTGTTTGAAGGTCAACTTCATACTTACTTGAAATTGTGTTATCTGTATCCATATTTTAAAATACTTGAATGAAAAAGATTGTTGACCACTCGAGAAAAGAACTTTGAAAGTATTGTGAAAATTATTTGAAATTACCAAAAAATATCTGCAGTAAGTATACCTTTTACTTGTGTAGATGAGTGAAACAAATTACTACTAATATTTGGAGTAGCATAAGCAGGAAGATGATACACATTCCTTCTTTCAACATTGGTGGTTGAAACTTGTAAAATAGAACGTATGTAAGGATTCCAAAAACATAACATATTCATACATATTTCTTTTAAATTTTGTTTGTAAAACTATAACACATACCACTTGAAGTATTTGAAAATGGAATCCTTTCAACAGAATCAGATGTTGATGCAGGATGACAACCTCTGTTGTTTCTCTTTTGTTGAAGAACATACTTCCTTTTTTCTCTTTCTTCAGCACAGCTTTGACTTTGACTTGCTTGAAGGTCAACTTCATAGTTACTTGAAATTGTGTTATCTGTATCCATAATTTAAAATACTTGAATGAAGAAGACTGTTGACCACTCAAGGAAAGAACTTTGAACATATTGTGAAAATTTTTTGAAATTACCAAAAAATATCTGCAGTAAGTATACCTTTTACTTCTGTAGATGAGTGAAACAAATTACTGCTAATATTTGGAGTAGCATAAGCAGGAAAATGATACACATTCCTTCTCTCAACATTGGTTGTTGAAACTTGTAAAATACGAAACATGTGTAAGGATTCCCAAAAGATAACATATAAATATATATTTCTTGTAAAATTTTGTTTGCAAACCTATAAGACATACCACTTGGAGTGTTTAATAATGGAATCCTGTTAACAGAATCGGATGTTGATGTACGATGAAAACCACTCTTGTTTCGCTTTTGTTGCAGAACACGCTTCCTTTTTTTCCTTGCTTCAGCACAGACTTGACTTTGACTTGGTTGAAAGAACAGTTCATACTTACTAGAAATTTTATTATTTGTATCCATAATTTCAAATATCTGAATGAAGAAGATTGTGAGAACTCAGGAAAAAGAGTTTCAAAGTATTTTGAAAATGGTTTGAATTATTTGAAAATGATTTGAATTTTTTGAAAAAGAAAGCTATATTATTAGGGGGTAAATGTAAGTTCCTTATCTCAATGGCGGTAAAATGTAATTTATTATTCCAATGGCGGTTTACCTTTTTACATAGAGGCAGATAGAAACATACTTTACCTTTTTAACGACTCTCCAAATCCCCTTTACAAAATTGTTTGTCTGGTCCCATAAAAAGTGCTTCAAGTTTTAATCACCGATGTCCATTTTAATATTAAATCACTCCACTTGAATACTTCTTACTTTTGACATCATCAACAACTTTGATCAAGGTATAATAATATTTATTAAAATTTGTACATACATTAGTTTCATATGCACATGATTAACAACTGTTATGAAGACTGTTCTCAATGTATTGCATGTTTTAGATGATATATCAATTTAATTTTACAAGCTTTTATATTTTTATAATGTTTCCTATTTGAAGTTTTGTTTGATATGGTGTTACATTTGGATTCTTGAAAGCAATCGATAAGGTATATTTTGTTGTTTTTCTTACTTGATATTAAAGAATATGATTAAATGACAAATCTTTTATTTATAGACTTGCAAAAAAATAGTTATTGACAGTGGTATTCGATTCTACAGTTTTTAGAGGAATCTTTATTTATTGATATACTCTAGATAAATCGATAAATATTAAATGCGTTATCTGAATGACATAGATATGTTAAACATTGTTGGTTCACATTTGTTATCACGGTCTTTATAAATAATGAAGTATCTGATAAAATACATTGTCTCATTTTTTCTTTGATTTTTAACCAGATACATCATATCTTGGAAGATGTCTTTTTATAAATATTTGGATTCTCTTAATTCCAAAATCTTGGTAAGATTATTACATTAAAACCATTTTCGACAGTTTTATTGTTAACAATTAATTCACATATAACACTTGCCAATACTTAAATACTTGAACTCAACAGATAATACCACAAAACTTTGCAAACAATCATTTACTCAAAGAAGTTCCTAGTAACGTTCGCGTTATAGAGTGTGTAAACGGTATGAGATGGGATTACCGATTCTCAAAACACAATGGAACTTCTGCTCTAAAAGAAGGATGGTCCTCAGTTATCTCTGACCTTTCATTGAAAGAAGGATGTCTGTTGGTATTTAAAAAAACTGCACCATATACATATCTGATGACACCTTTTGAAAAAGTTCACTATCCAACAAAACTCCCAATGATTTCTATGTTCACATCAATATCGTTTGAGAGGAAGTTTGGATGTATGGATTTATTCTCCCATAGGTATACTGATGTTTGTAAGGACGTGTTGGTAAGTTTTGGTATTTTAATCCAATACTTTATTGTTACTATAGTAATTAGTGATATAGTTGTTAATTTTACTGTACCTTTGTTGATTTTATAATTTTATATCTTTTTGTTCAGCTAATACCCAATGAGTTAGTCAACGTCAGTTTTGGAGTTGGTAAACTTAAAGAGATATTTAAGATCTATATGAATCAGTTTGACTCTTTTGATGTACTACTTCAACGTGATCCTCTTCGGAATTGTTACTTTATAACCGATGGATGGGAAAAAGTTGTACACTACATGGGTATGCAAACAGGAATTGTACTTGTTTTAAGATACATAGCGGATTACATCTTTCTGCTTACTGCCTTTGATTTGAAGGGATGTGAGATTGTTGCACCCAAATCCAATGACAATCCGATAGACGATACTTCCTCATCCAATTTAGAAGTTGCTCCAATTACCGAGGATCTACATCACCAGTCGGATATTGAAGAATCCAATGACACAGATTCTGATAGTGATTATGTTGTATCGAATGAATCATCCGATGATATCGACGACGCAGATTTTGATGCCGCTGTCTCAGATTATGAAGCTGATCCTAATGTATACCCCTTACAAATCGTATGGTACTGCAGCAAACATTTTGTAAGTTTATTCTGTTAATATATTATTCCTGATTCTTTGGATGTTAAATGTTTGTTACAATTAAGCTGTTTTTTTTTGTTACTTTACTTAAATACATTATGAATTTCTTATTAATTATTGATATTTTATATTTATTTTTAAGCGTCTGAATGTGAAAGTAGCGTCTTTATCAAGGATTCATAGAACAAAAAAGATGACAGTTGAAAATCTGAATGGAGTTGACACTGTAATTGACTTTCGACGGGAGAAGCATGGCAAGGGATTTAGACACGCGGCTTGTCAATTCACCAAGAAGTTCATGAAGCCCAATGGTATCTATAGAAATATGAGATGCAAATTTGTCTACTCTCAAGAAAAAGCCAGGCTGATCTTAAAGAAAGTCTACAGATAGTTGTGGTTGTTGGTATTATCTCATTTGAGATAAATTATGGGATGGTGATGTATCAAACTTCTATATTTTGAAAACTTACGACTTACGAATATTTAAATTATAATCATGTATGCTTATCTTGTTATTTATATTAAGTTAAACATTTGTTGTACATTCTGCATATATTTTAATTGGCTCTTCATGATACATTACAACTTCAATTATACTCTGTAAATTTATGGGCAGTCATGGATACTTAAAAGGCTTCAAAAAATTTATGGACAGTCATCGACACTTAAAACACTTTTCTTAAAAGGCTTCAACAAATTTATGGGCAGTCATTGACACTTAAAAGGCTTCAACAAATTTCTGGGTGATCATTGTCATAACTTCACTTGAATTAACCTCTAACTACAAACAAATTTATGCACTCTGCCTCTATTTAGATAAAGCTCTGTCAAACAGAAAATCTGTTCAAGCAAAGTCTGTTGTTCCAAACAACCTCTGCTGATAAACACAAAGACTGTTATAGCAAATAACCTCTACTGATAAACACAACCTCTGCTGCTGAATATGAATACAAAAGCATCATAAAGCTAACATCTGCTGTTACTTAATAGATGATACAATCTTTAAACATTTTGACATCTACTGTTGAAACAAAGGTCTGCCAAACATAACATATGCTAATCATTCCACAGTATAGATTGCTAACATCTGCTGTGCCTTAACAGATGATGCAGTTCAACAGAGGATTTCAAACATCTGTTTACACACGCATCATGATGAACATCTGCTGATAAACACCCAGATCTCCTTCAAGCAAAGGTCTCCCAAAGAGAACCTCTGCTATGGACTAACAGATGATGCAGTTCAACAGAGAATGTTTAACAGCAGTGCTTTAACAGACCATGATCAACAGATGATGATAATATAATAACAATAATATTCAAACGGTAGCAATTACATAACATAACATTAATCGAATCAACATACCATTTGTCACACCCCAACCGGTGGCGGAATCATCGGGGCGCGGCACTGAGCGAAACAGATTATCTAGAAGTTTCCATAACAACTATAATTACCAATTATTTAAAGCAACATGTCTCATACCATGTCAAAAAAGATAACATAATTATTACAGACAAGATCTAGTCAAATTGTTCTGTTCCGACAACTCAGATTTTCAAATACAGACAATTGTTTATTTGTTTCTAGACCTTTCCTAGCCTCGATTTCACAGCAAGCCAAGCATATAAACATCCTAAGCACCTGTCACATACGTTAAAGTAAAGGTCAATACACATAGTGTAAAGGTGAGCATACAAGTTTAATAGATATAATAGAGTTCGAAATCGTTACGCATAACCAGCACGTACACAGTGTAAAATGAGGCATGTTAGTTATCGACATGAACCTATCGATACCAATGACTGCGAGTTGACTGCCCAAGGCAGTTCGTAATACACACTCACCACAGTGAGCCATGTAACAAATTGTCCTTAACAACCCCTGAGTGAACAGGTGCTGAGTCCAAACTATAGTACTATCGTTGCTAAGGCAGGTAGACAGCATTCCATGTGTAAACATAACAAACAAGCATTCATTAAGTCACGTATACATGCGGTAATCGGTTAGCGTTTAAAGTATTGCGTAATGTGTTCGATGTGATTTAGAATAAGTAACGTATGTAATACCCAAAAGAGCGTAAAGCAAAAAGGGATCGAGTATACTCACAGCGATTGGTGGATTGAAGGGAGCGCTAGAGAGTAAGTTAGCCTGATCAGAACGATAGTATAAACGATAAGCGGCGCGTAATACGAAACAAAGTGTCAGTGGGTCGGACAACAGTTTGATCGGATGGCAATCCGATCGGGTGGCCGGTCGATCGGGTGACAATCCGTCCGGACGGTCATCCGATCGGGTGACCATGCGATTGGATTGTTACCTCGTTTGGAAAGGATGTGTTTATGTATGATGGCTTGTCTTTTGAAGTTTTCGTTGTTGCATTTTGAAAACAGAGAAGTATCTCTACTTTTCAGGTCGGTCGATCGAACGGTAGTCCGATCGGACAACAATCCGATTGGCGAGGCTTCTCATGGGGAGGGCAGAACTCTTCGAGCATAACGTTCTTCAACTCGTCCCATGACAGACCATAGGCTGCATCATTTCCGCGCTTGTTCCTCTCGGCCGTCCACGAGTCTAATGCGCGAGACTGGAAGACGCCGGTAGCATTTAGAGTGCGGAGATTGTCAGGACATCCACTCTGACGCAGGATGACTTCGATCGAGTCAAACCATTGAAACAAGGCCGTAGGGCTATCTTCGCCAGTGAACTTGATGTGTGTAAAATGCAACATATAAATTACATCAATTGAGGCATAAAACTAACCCTTTTTAAGTACTAATGTTGGAAAAAGAGTGTTTTTGTCTTCCTTTTGTATTTTCAGGATAAAATGAGCTCAAATTCACAAAAGAAGCGAAAAGACAGCTAAATCTAACATAAATACAAGAAAAGGAACAAAAGTGGATTGCCCGACCCCTCAACGGCATCTTCCCAAGCAGAAAAGAGAAGTCAGAAGACTGAACACGCCCCGTGCTCAGCCAGCACGGGGCCGTGCCCAAGAAGCAGCAGAAAAGACAAACCTATAGAAGCTTCTATTGCCCACCACGGGGCCGTGTCCAGTGAGCACGGGGGCGTGGCGAAAGTACAGCAGGCGTATTAATTGTAATTGCGAATTACAATTAATGAAGAGAGAGAGTGTCAGACAGGCACGGGGGCGTGTCCAGCGGACACGGGGGCGTGCCCAGCCTTCTGTTCAGCCTATAAATAGGAGTGCTTGGTTTCATTTCAACTCATCCCTTAGCACACCACCTCTCTCACACTTCATCCACCACCCACCACCATCACAACACCATCATCCACCACCATCATCCATTGTCCATCATAGAGTGTGTGAGTCGTCTCGGGATCCAAGATTGATCGTAAGATTTCTTGACAATCAAGGCCATGTTTGCCTAAGTCTCTTACATCACTTGGTGAAGACAAGTGTTTAGTATAATACTTTTTATTTTTAATCTTTTGCACTTTTTATTTGGTTTTGTATTAATGACTTTAATAACTAGTTGCTTATGTTGAAGGTGATCTTTCCTTATCGTTTGTTCGTGGTGTCTTGGCATTATTTTACTGTCTATATAAAATAAAAGATTTTCACCATTCATATCTCCACGGTCTATATGGAGGTATGTTGGCTACCTGGTCGGGGGATAAGGGAACGGTTTGGTAAAGGTCTTGCCCTTGTTCAGCGTTTAGAGGTCCTGCAAGGCACCTGGGTCAAATTTAGTAGGATCTCCTTCAATGCCCATAGGTATTGGATGGCGGGGATCCAAACTCTTTGACCCCCTCATAAGTTAACTACTATTAATACTATAACCCGGCTATTTAGGACTGTATCCTTGCTGACTCAGACTACTTAGCCGAGGGTAACGTCACCGCCAAAAGCGGGGCCTACCATAATTTGCATTAATAACTTAATTCATTATCTTCCAATAATCCAACCCTTTAGGATTGTATCCTTGCTGACTCAAACTACTGGGTTGAGGGTAACGTCGCCTTCAAAAGAGGGGCCTACTACAATAACTAAGATAATCTCTTAAACAAGTGCAAAAGTGCGAAAATAATCAAATGTTATACTAATACACGAGTCGGATCCAAGTGATTCATCTTGTCTATCTGTTTTTATTTTAATTTTCAGCATTTAGTTAGTTTTTATTTTCTTAGTTTAAAAATCTTTTATAACTTCTTTTTGATTTGATTAGACGTTGAGGATAAACCGGTACTAAAAGCTCTTGTGTCCTTGGACGACCTCGGTATCTTACCAACACTATACTACGTCCACGATGGGTGCACTTGCCCATATGTGTGTTTAGTGTTAGTAAATATCGTGTTTTATAAATTTAAAACTTGGCTAAAAGTGTAAAAAGGGCTTAAATATACATCTAAATTATATACACACCGACACACATCAGAACTCTTTCGGTCCGCAAGCTTTGAACTGTTTGAAGCTAAAAGCGGCTTTGGGAGTAGCTTTGGGAGCTTCGGTCCTGGACTCTTCAGACGATTTGCTCACATTCTCGTACAGTTCACTCACGATCTGAGGAACCACCTTTGCTACTTGCTTAGCGACGAGAGCAGCAAGGCATTTGTCTCTCTGTTCTTGACGAGTAATTCGGGTAACGAGGTCCAGATGAGGGTCCAAATGACGACATTGTCTACAACAGACATCGCCATAGGACTCAATTTTAATATAATAGAATCTCACCTCACACGCCTAATACTACTAAAGCTCAGGAACATGTATAATCACGTAACCACGTAGGCACATAATCACATATCCACATAAGCACAGAAGCACATAAGCACGTAAGGCACAAAAACACAGAAGCATATAAGCACGCAATTCTCCTAGAAGCACATAGAGGCAGTCAGAATACAGAAACCTATCATTCAAAGTCCGCGAGCGTTCGAAAATAGCGATTGCGAATAACGTAGAGAGTAGTATAGTATAAGCGTATAGTACAGCATGGGATCATCCACAACCAGCGATTTGTCAGCGTTTTTAGGTAGATGTGCAGTGCGAGTCGTGTGTGTCGATCAAAGCGATAGGCGAAAAGCGAATAAATCACCAAAAATCGTAACACATAAACAGATAAAATCACATAAAACACATAAAATCCACATAAAACGACACTTATCAGAGTCGGCAGTTGCGAGCTTAGAATCGAAACACGTAAAAATCGAGAATAGATTGTCTGCGGCTGTTTAGACGTCGACTACCCAAAGTGATTCGGCTATTCACAAGGAATCTTTGTACACACTTTGACCTTTGGGACTGTGCTCTCGCCTCGAATTCGGGCGAATGGCACGTATTCTTCCAGTTTCAGCGTGACTTAAAGTCGTTGGAGTCCGTCGAGACTTTGGTGAGAGTTTTGTAAAAACACAATAGAGGGCGGAACAAGTCGTCAAGGTTCGGGTTTCACCCCTGACTCAACAACTTTGTTCCTGTTTTGATAAAATAAGGAAGAATTATGCGTCAAAGTATGGATTTCACTCCTGATTCAACGCAATTTCTCCTGTTTATAGATAAAATGTGGGTCGAACAAGCAATTTAGTCGAGAGTTTGCGGTTTTCACACCTAATCTCGATCATATCGATCGTTCATTTTCGAAAATTAGAATGCAGTGATAGTGTAGCGTAGGCGAGTATAGTGAGAAATAGCAAGCAAGCTCGTACAAAACCCCTATAGGGTATGCACAAGTCGGTTTGTTGGTACCTACTGTAGACTAGGTCGTTTCTAAGACATCGACCTGGACTAGGTCGAGTCTTGCCTAATTCCCTATAGTTATGGCTCTGATACCAATCTGTCACACCCCAACCGATGGCGAAATCATCAGGGCGCGGCACTGAGCAAAACAGATTGTCCAGAAGTTTCTATAACAACTATAATTACCAATTATTTAAAGCAACATGTCCCATACCATGTCATAAAAGATAATATAGTTATTACAGACAAGATCTAGTCAAATTGTTATGTTCCGACAACTCAGATTTTCAAATACAGACAATTATTTATTTGTTTCTAGACCTTTCCTAACCTCGATTTCACAGCAAGCCAAGCATATAAATATCCTAAGCACCTGTCACATATATTAAAGTAAAAGTCAATACACATAGTGTAAATGTGAGCATACAAGTTTAATAGATATAATAGAGTTCGAAATCGTTACGCATAACTAGCACGTACACAGTGTAAAATGAGGCATGTTAGTTATCGACATGAACCTATCGATACCAATGACTGCGAGTTGATTGCCCAAGGCAGTTCATAATACACACTCACCACAATGAGCCATGTAACAAATTGTCCTTAACAACCCCTGAGTGAACAGGTGTTGAGTCCAAACTATAGTACTATCGTTGCTAAGGCAGTTAGACAGCATTCCATGTGTAAACATAACAAACAAGCATTCATTAAGTCACGTATACATGCGGTAATCGGTTAGCGTTTAAAGTATTGCGTAGTGTGTTTGATGTGATTTAGAATAAGTAACGTATGTAATACCCAAAAGTACGTAAAGCAAAAAGGGATCGAGTATACCCACAGCGATTGATAGATTGAAGGGAGCGCTAGAGAGTAAGGTTAGCCTGATCAGAACGATAGTATAAACGATAAGCGGCGCGTAATACGAAACAAAGTGTCAGTGGATCGGACAGTAGTCCGATCGAATGGCAATCCGATCGGGTGACCATGCGATTGGATTGTTACCTCGTTTGGAAAGGATGTGTTTGTGTATGATGGCTTATCTTTTGAAGTTTTCGTTGTAGCATTTTGAAAACAGAGAAGTATCTTTACCTTTCAGGTCGGTTGATCGAACGGTAGTCCGATCGGACAATAATCCGATTGGCGAGGCTTCTCAGGTTGAGAACAAGTTCACCGCAGGACGGTCACTCGATCGGATGGCAATCCGATTGGGTGGCAACCTTTGTGCATTGAAAATGTTGAAAATTGTTTAAGTGTTGAAGTCAGACCATCACATGGTTGAGTGGTAATCCGATCGGGTGGTAATCCGGTCGGACAGCGTTTCGTTCAATGTTCAATCCTCAGAAGTTTGAAAATAAATATTGAGTGTGGGTCCCAAGGTGCAATCCGATCGGGTGGCAGTCCGGTCGGGTGGCAATCCGATCGGACGTCAGTCCGTCCCAAATGACCTGGTCGTCTTCTTCCTTGGTTGTTTTGATAGTTTGTCGTTTTATCGAGACTATTTGATAACGTTTTAAATAATAGAAACCTCATCAATACTTAGTAACCCAATCAGATAGGAATCACCCAAATCCGACCAGTTAACTGTTCGAGATGGTGCTCCATGTTTAACCCGAAATCGGTAATCTCATGGATAGAATCCAGATCTTGAACCAACACTTTGACAAGAAAGAGTAGAAGATCAGAACAAGCTCTGATTCTATCGGTTTTGAGTGCATTGAGTGTAAAAGAGTTGAAAGAAAGTGGAAAACCATCTTTCAATCCTTTTCACCACTAATATGTTCAGATCTATGAAAGATATTTGTTTATTCGTGTGGAAATCGTTCAGATCTACGTTGTTCTTGGTGGATTGAAGCCAAAACATGAAGTTCCTAAGAACACCATGATGACATCATCCTAGAACACCTCAAATCTAGTGATTTCATGGTTAAAAGTTAAGATTCAAAAGATAGAAAGGTGTAGGAATGCGTGTAGATCGAGAAAGTACAAGATTTAGATGGAAAACTTACAAGAATCGCGAGAAATCTGAAGAAAAGTGGGCAAGAAGCGCTGGTCGGATGAGAGAGTGCAAAAGGTGAAGTTATGATGTTGACCAGGAGTATTAATAGGGTTTCCATAAATGGAAAGAAGAGGGGAGGGCTGGCCGATCGAGGAACAACCCTGGTCAGGTGGCAGCTGGATCGAGTGGCACCTCGATCGGGTGGCAGCTTGATCGGCTGGCCACTCGATTGGAGTGATCGGCGCGATGAGTTTTGCGTTTTCGATTCGAGTGTTGAGCGTTGCGATGCGATAGGGCTATTCAAATTACTTTTAATCCCAACTACTATATCAACATGCAATCATCCTTAATTGACTTGCGTTTAGCGTTTGCGATCGAGTTTCGATTGCGTTTTGATTAATCACCACAACATAAACATAAATAAACATGCACAAGTAACACATAAAAGGCACACACACGGAAAAACAATATCCAGAATGCATAGTTCGAGTTGCGAGTGCGATTGCGATAGGCGAATAAGCGATAAAACATGCGATAAATACCGAATAAACCTCGATTATTAATAAGTACTCCACATAATACAACTAACATAAAGCATAAAATAGGCTATCTACGAGTGAAAGAAGTCAAAACATGAATTGAGCAAGGAGTGACAGATCACAATTAGCAATCTTGTCCCCCTTTGACTTTGACTTTGACTTTGACTTTGACTTTCGAAACACGGGGTGTTACAGCCTCCCCTAGTTGAGGGAATTTCGTCCCGAAATTAGGCCGAAGCCGTAACAAACAACTGTGGATACTTCGCCTTCATGTCGCTTTCGAGTTCCCAAGTGAACTCTGCGCCTCGTTTGCCTTCCCATCGAACCTTCACAATGGGAATGCGCGAGCGTCTGAACTGCTTGGTTTGGTGATCCATGATCTCGACAGGCTTCTCCATGAAGTGTAGTGTTTCGTTAATTTAAAGATCATCAAGAGGTATAATTAAATCATGCTCAGCCAGGCACTTTCGGAGGTTTGAAACACGGAAAGTCGGGTGGATGTTGCTGAGTTCCTCCGGTAGTTCGAGTCTGTAGGCCACTTTTCCGATCCTTTCCAGAATCTTAAAAGGTCCAACATATCGAGGCACTAGTTTCCCTTTCTTGCCGAATCTGACCACACCCTTCCAAGGTGATACCTTTAGGAGTACGTAGTCGCCAACGTCAAATTCAAGGGGCTTGCGTCGTCTATCGGCGTAACTTTCTGATGACTCCAAGCTTTCAGCATATTGTCTCAAATTTGGAGGACTTTGTCAGTCGTTTCTTGCAATAGCTCAGGACCGGTTAATTGCGAATGCCCGATCTCATGCCATACAATAGGCGATCATCATTTTCTTCCGTATAAAGCCTCAAACGGTGCCATTTGAATGCTTGAATGATAACTATTATTATACGAGAATTCAACTAATGGCAGGTAAGCGTCCCAACTACCACCGAAACCTATGACACATGAACGGAGCATGTCTTCAAGGTTACGAATCGTTCTCTCAGTCTGACCGTCAGTTTGAAGGTGGAATGCGGTACTTAGATTAAGCGTAGTACCGGGAGCCGTTTGAAACGTTTCCCAGAGACGCGAGGTAAACCGAGCATCATGGTCAGAGATGATGTCGTGAGGCGTCCCATGTCGACAAATAATCTCATCGGTGTAGATTTGGGCTAATCTTTCTACCTTGTAGTCTTCTCGTATCGGCAGAAAGTGAGCAGATTTGGTCAAACGGTCAACGACAACCCAGATGCTGTCGTGACTTGATTTACGCGGAAGTTTCGTTATAAAGTCCATAGCTATACTTTCCCACTTCCACATAGGGATCGGGGGTTGTTCAAGTAAGCCAGAGGGTCTTTGGTGCTCGGCCTTAACTTTCGAGCAAGTCAGGCATTTCGCGACGTAGAGGGTGATATCTCTCTTCATGTCTGGCCACCGGTACTTGTAGTGAAGGTCCTGGTACATCTTATCGGCACCGGGATGAATAGAATACCGAGATTTGTGGGATTCGTCCATTAAAATCTGTCGTAAATCGGTCCGTTTAGGGATCCAAATTCGGTCCAGATAATGGAATATCCCGTCCGACTTATTCACTAGATGGGCCCCATCGTGGTAGATCTTTTCCTTCTTCAAAGTGTGTTCGGTAAAACACGCATGCTGGGCTTCGCGAATGAGGGTTTCGAGATGATGCTGGGCTGGAACATTACAAGCGCTATGCAAATAGCTTCGTCGGCTTAGAGCGTCGGCAACGACATTTGCTTTGCCTGGATGGTAACGAATCTCACAGTCGTAATCGTTGAGAAGTTCTACCCATCGGCGTTGACGCATATTAAGTTCTTTCTAATCAAAGATATGTTGTAGGCTCCTATGATCGGTGAAGATCGTACACTTGGTACCATAAAGGTAGTGTTGCCAAATCTTTAACGCAAAAATAATTGCGCCTAGCTCGAGGTCATGGGTTGTATAGTTCTTCTCGTGGATCTTGAGATGACGAGATGCGTAAGCGATAACCTTGTCTCGTTGCATGAGAACACAACCAAGAGCAAGGTTTGAGGCATCGCAATAGACGATAAAGTCGTCGTTTCCGTCGGGTAAAGTGAGAATAGGAGCAATGCAAAGCATATGATTGAGAGTTTGGAAAGCAGTCTGTTGTTCAGTTCCCCAAACAAAAGGCTTGTCTTTATGCGTGAGAGCGGTAAGCGGCACAGCGATTTTAGAGAATCCTTCGATAAATCGTCGATAATAGCCCGCTAATCCGAGGAAAGAACGGACTTCAGAAGGGTTTTTAGGCGTAACCCGACTCTTAACTGCTTCAATCTTCGCGAGATCGACATGAATACCTTGACTATTGACAATGTGACCGAGAAATTGAACCTCCTCCAGCCAAAATTTGCGCTTGCAGAACTTGGCACAGAGTCGATTCCCTTGGAGTAGCTCGAGAACCAAACGTAGATGTTGCGCATGTTCGGCTTTCGATTTGGAATAGATCAGGATATCATCGATGAACACGATGACGAAGCGGTCAAGAAATGGTTTACACACGCGATTCATCAGATCCATGAAAAAACCGCGGGTGCGTTGGTTAGACCAAAAGGCATAACAACGAACTCATAGTGGCCGTAACGAGTGCGAAAAGCGGTTTTGGGTATATCCTCCTCTTGAATGCGTAGTTGATGATAGCCTGAACGTAGATCGATCTTCGAGAAACACGTGACACCTTGTACCTGGTCAAACAAATCATCAATTCGAGGCATGGGATAACGATTCTTGATTATCAGCTTATTCAACTCCCGATAGTCGATGCACATCCTGAATGACCCATCCTTCTTTTTGATGAAAAGGATCGGTGCGCCCCATGGAGAGGTGCTCGGGCGAATGAAGCCTTTATCAAGTAATTCCTGGAGTTGACTCAAGAGTTCACGCATTTCGGACGGAGCGAGTCGATAAGGAGCTCTAGCGATAGGGTTGGCTCCAGGAATGAGGTCGATACGAAAGTCGATATCACGACTTGGCGGAAGACCAGGAAGATCATCAGGAAACACATTAGGAAATTCACGAACCATAGGAACGTCTTTCACTCCTGTCTTTCCCTTCTTTACCTCCTCCGCTACTACAATATTAGCCAAGAAGGCTCTGTAATCCTTGCGGAGATACTTGCTAGCTTGGACACATGACATTAGCTTAAGACCTTTCGAGGAAGTTTCACCATAAACACACAATACATCACCATTAGCGAGCGCGAATCGAATCATCTTATCAAAGCACACAACTTCAGCATGGTTTTCACGAAGAAAGTCCATGCCTACTATGATGTCAAAACTTCTGAGTTGCATCGGAATAAGGTCAATCGAAAAGATGTGATTGTTGAGCTCAAGAGTACAATCACGAAGAACAGAATTAACGGCGACGGTTCTTCCGGTGGCGACTTCGACATCGAACGTCGTGGGGGATGGGAACGCTTACGATTAAGGAGCTTCTCGAATTCAATCGACACAAAACAGTTATCGGCTCCAGTATCAAATAAACACGAAGCATAAATACCTCTTACGAGAAACGTACCATTAACCACATTGTTGTCGGCTAGGGCTTGGCGCGCATGGATGTTAAAAGTTCTGGCGCGGGCGGCTTGTTGCTGTTGAGGCTGTTGCTGCTGCTGCTGTTGCTGAGGCTGCTGCTGCTGGGGCTCTTGTTTCACAACCCTGTTCGTGCACATGTTCGCGAAGTGGTTGGGATCACCACACGTGAAGCAGACTCTGACGTTGATCGCGGGTGCCTGAGCCGCTTGTTGGCCTTGAGGAGCTGGAAGTAGAGCTTGATGAGTAGTAGCTTAAGCTGGTGCTTGGCGGGGACCAGTACGGCAGTTAGCGGTGAAGTGGCCGTACATATTACAGTGCACGCAAAATCGGCAGGAGATCCCCACCGGGTGATGGTAAGTACAAGTTGGGCAAGCAGGATGGGGGCCAGTATATGCACGTTTTGTAGGCGGTGCATATGTAACTGGTGCTGGTGCTGATCGATGCTGGGGTTGCTGCTGAGCTAGTACGGCTTAGAGTGGAGCAGCAGTGGTTGTGACAGCACACTTCTTGTTGCTGGAGCTGCTGTTGTTGTTCTTCCTCTTGCGACGAGAGGACATGGACGACTGCGATGCGGTGGCGGTGTCAGCTGTTGGTGCGGCGGTAGCTTGATGCAGGTTCTTCGAAGCTTTATCCTAGAAACCAACTTTTACTCACTTGTCGTTGATTTCTGCGGTAAGCAGGTAAGTTTCTTCGATTGTTGCTGGCTTTAAAGCATGCACAAAATCTGCAACACAATCCGGCAGAGCACGAATGTACTTCTTGATTGTCATGTCGGTAGTCTTGACTTGGTCGGGGCAGATAATGCTGAGCTACTTGAAGCAAGCAGTCAAAGCAGCGTTGTCACCATCCTTCTGCTTCAGATGCCAGAATTCATCCTCCAGCTTTTGGCACTCATGGGGAGGGCAGAACTCTTCGAGCATAACGTTCTTCAACTCGTCCCATGACAGACCATAGGCTGCATCATTTCCGCGCTTGTTACTCTCGGCCGTCCACCAGTCTAATGCGCGGGACTGGAAGACGCCAGTAGCATTCAGAGTGCAGAGATTGTCAGGACATCCACTCTGACGCAGGGTGACTTCGATCGAGTCAAATCATTGAAACAATGCCGTAGGGCTATCTTCCCCAGTGAAATCTTTCGGTCCGCAAGCTTTGAACTGTTTGAAGCTAAAAGCAGCTTTGGGAGTAGCTTTAGGAGCTTCGGTCCTGGACTCTTCAGACGATTTGCTCACATTCTCGCACAGTTCACTCACGATCTGAGGAACCACCTTTGCTACTTGCTTAGCGACGATAGCAGCAAGGCATTTGTCTCTCTGTTCTTGATGAGTAATTCGGGTGACGAGGTCCAGATGACGATATTGTCTGCAATAGACATCGCCATAGGGCTAAATTTTAATATAATAGAATCTCACCTCACACGCCTAATACTACTAAAGCTCAGGAACACGTATAATCACGTAACCACTTAGGCACATAATCACAGATCCACATAAGCACAGAAGCACATAAGCACGTAAGGCACAGAAACACAGAAGCATATAAGCACGCAATTCTCCTAGAAGCACATAGAGGCAGGCAGAATAACTACCCTCCCAGCCTCTCAGACTGAACCTTCTAGTCTCTCAGACTAACTCCCTGGCCTCACAGACCAAAACCTCCCCAATCTCAAAGATTGGCCTCTCAGTCTACATGACTGAACCTCCCTAGCCTTTAGGGCTGAACTCCCTCAGTCGCCACGACTGAACCATAAATTTTGAAAAAGTGCTCATACTTTTTGTTTGTAAAAATGTTTTGTGTCCTAGATCTGGACGTAATGTATGCAATGTAAAAATGTTTTCGTGAGAGCCATAGTGATCATAGTCTAGACTAGAGAAAGAATCCTAGTTCGCTATGATTAATGCTCTGATACCAAGATGTCACACCCTGGCTTTGCGGAAGCGTGGGTTTATTTGGTATGACTTCTTAATACCATAGCTTAATCACAACAAAGCTATATGAAAGTAAAACCATGATGATCATCCATTAATTCAAGTTTTAAAAATAAAATACGACAACATTGTTTTCAAAAGTCGACACATGCAACGGATTACAACATGACATAATAAAAATATTGTTCATACGACACAACCATAAGACATGAAATAAACACAGTTTAAGACTTGTGACTCGTCCAGGCAAAAGTCACAATCCCTAAACTCGGATGACATCATTTCTCCTACGCAGCTTGACGACATAGCATACCTTGCCAGATCCCTAATTTCCTGAAATACATGTAATTTGAAAAATCAACAAAAAGTTGAGCGAGTTCATGTAAAAGTGAGTATGAGTAAACCTTTAAAGTATGTATGAAAAGTCCCTGGTATGTAGCAATAAGGAAAAAGAGATCACCAATGGGTTGCAAAGCCACTGGTATGTGTGAGAAAGTGTATGGAAACTCAAACCTAGCAAATTTGTACCGGGCTTCCGGCTGTAAGACACAGTCACCTCTATGGGCCTCCCCGGCCTCACGGGTGTGGGCTCGCTACACCCAAATAGATCTATCACTCTTGTGTCCCTCGGTCCTAACAAAGAGGATTAATGGCCTCGAGTGTTGTACCCACCCCTCACATGATCTAGTAGTAGTATAAACCCTCCATACGCTAACCATATCATGTAATAAAAGTTGTAATAGTTGTCGCATGTATTTCACCCCTGAAGTATAAAACTGAAAACAGTAAAGAGAAAAGGGGGACATGAACTCACAGAAGTGCGTCTCGAAATAGTCGGTCCCAAATCAACCTGCTGCGTGACGACCTACACGTACTAATTCCTATTAGACAGATGGTCGTGCCTTGGCTTAAGGTTTAACGTTTTTGGGAAATAGTTAGACAACTATTTCGTATTTACACTTCTTAATTATTTAATAAGTATATTCCTTCCCAAGGATGGGGGTATTAATACATGTGTGTTTTATAGTTCCAAAACTATATTTTTAAGTCTCACTTGAAAAATATAATTTTAATCACTTTGTCTAAAATGTTTTAATTTCCAAAATATATATATTTTTTTCCCAAAAATATTATATTTTATTTCGTAAATTTTCCAAAATAATATTCTACCAAAATATACAAATAGGAGTATTTTTCTGAAAAAAACATATGTTACATTTTTAAAGTTCGCGTTGTATTACGATACTTATATAACTTGAATATTTATTTTGTGAGAGCGTTGGTATTATTTTGGAGTTGTATTTTCATGGTATTTCCAAGTTGTATTATTTTTACCCTAAAAATAATATATCTAGTTCACAAAATAATCACATAGTCACACAAGCGTTTACTATAAAATATATATTCTAAATATATATTTAACAAGTTTTATTTACGAGAATCCACCTCCGGTACTTGGTATTTTGTAATAAAAATCATGGCGAAGTTTATTTTTGAAAAACAAGTTAAAAATACATTTGTAAATATTTGTTAGAAAAATATTTCTAAGTGTTATATTTCTGGAAAAATTTCGCCAGAGTTTCCTCTGTAAATGGAGGCGTCTATGCTTTTAGCATATCATTTTCTTTTTGTTAAAATCAACCAAACAATTTACCAATCAACGACATGCAATATTTATTCATCACACTCGACAAAAATAAGACTAAACCATAACTCATGAACTTGAGAGTTTTGTAAAAACATGTAGTAAATCACCGACACATTTAGTGGGTCTTGTTATCTTTAAAAAAAACATGTTTAGTTTCTTAAAAACTTTATTTTTAAAGAACTTGAAGTTTCACAACTTCTAGTCAAGATTTACAAAAATATTTCTTTGTTAAATTTCTTGTTACACAAGTGTTCATACACTTGTTTATTTACCAAGTATGCTTCTAGTTCATAAAATATATGGGTTTAACAAAACTAGTGTTTTCCGCTTGGTTCTTCCGAAAAACCACTTGTAGATCTTTAGATCCACAAGTTTACAACTTCAATTTACAAGAAAAATTATGTTTATTCAAGTTCCAAGTTCATGGTGGATGGTTTCATCATCTTTCATATTTCTAACACTAACATCTTACTAGTTCATGTTCTTGAACATGATCTAGTATGTCTAGATGATGATCCATCCCACTTTTAGTAACAAACAACATCAAATAATCACAACTACACAAGATTCACATGATTTACACACATATCTTCTCTTTATCCACCTTATTCATCTTATGTTCAAGACTTTAATGTAAGTTCTTTAGTGTTTCTTAATTTTTTAACCATTAAATCAACTATTAACCACCATAAACAAGATCAAGATGATGATTAGAAGCACTTACTACTAGCACAAGGCTAGGGAAGAAACAAGGTGTAAATGTGGTGGATAAAAGAAATCTAGAGCGGTTCTTGAACTTTCGAGAGCACCCGGTTTGTTTGTATGACCTCTTGCACCTTTGAGAGTATGGAAAATGGCTAGAACCAAGCTTGATGGTGGGTGTATGATGGTGGTGGTGTTCGGCCGTGAGGGGTGTAGAGGGAGAAAAAGTTGTTTGAAGTTGAAGTGTTGATGAGAGATGGTGATTACCTTATGAACATATTTATAATCCTATTCTTCATATTACCCAACATACATTATGTTCTCTAGATAACCAACAACAATAATAAAATAATCAAACAAAGGGAAGTGTGGGTCACCCTAAGGTGACCGTCGATTAGAGGGGGGGTATGGGTTGGGGTGTAATGATATAGTTAAGATTAAGTTTAAATCTAATGGTTTTAGTTAGTAGATTAAGTGTGTTATTTAATATAAAGGGTGTTAGGGTGTTCGGGGACCCTAACTAGCTCAGAAAGGTAAAAACAATGTTTTTGACAATATTTTTATGTTCCGGCTAAAGTCCGGTTGTTCGGTTGGATATTGATCCGTTAAAGTGCTAAGTAAAGCTATAAAGTGTCTTTGATGTTATTTTTAGTGACACATTAAATTCCCGACACTTTGGAAAGTGTCTAGGGCTATTTTACCAAGTTTTTGCACTTTACTAGTTATGTTAAAAGCTGAATTTTTGTATGTAGTGCAGGATTTTGTAATTAAAGTATGTTTTAGGCACTTCCGGTTACTATAACTATCACCTAGTGACGCAGTTTTATGATCCTCACCTCCCTACACTCCCTACCAGTGTAGTAATCTATCCCTGGCTCATACTGGCCTCAAAACAATGTCTGTCTAGTGCTGGCAATGTCAGTATGTT
This sequence comes from Helianthus annuus, assembly GCF_002127325.2. Taxonomy (NCBI): domain Eukaryota; kingdom Viridiplantae; phylum Streptophyta; class Magnoliopsida; order Asterales; family Asteraceae; genus Helianthus; species Helianthus annuus. Next base: position 45,228,824 of record NC_035445.2, on the reverse strand, counting down.
TACTGGGTTATCCGCTCACTGTGCTAACTGTGCTTTTGTGCATCAAGTTTGTCACTATTGTTTGTGTGTAATAAATGGAGTGACAGTAATAAAGTATGATGCATGAGTATGTATGTATCAGAAAACAGAAAGCAGTTTAGTCATAATTGTAATTAAGCACAGTAATTAAGCACTAATTAAATATTAATTAATTTGTACGGATACCTGGATTTGTGAGGGTTGTCACCTAATCTCGATCATATCGTTCGTTCATTTTCGAAAATTAGAATGCAGTGATAGTGTAGCATAGGCGAGAATAGCGAGAAATAGCAAGCAAGCTCGTACAAAACCCCTATAGGGTATGCACAAGTCGGTCTGTTGGTACCTACTATAGACTAGGTCGTTTCTAAGACATCGACTCGGACTAGGTCGAGTCTTGCCTAATTCCCTATAGTTATGGCTCTGATACCAATCTGTCACACCCCAACCGATGGCGGAATCATCGGGGCACGGCACTGAGCGTAAAAGATTGTCCACAAGTTTCCATAACAACTATAATTACCAATTATTTAAAGCAACATGTCCCATACCATGTCATAAAAGATAACATAGTTATTACAGACAAGATCTAGTCAAATTGTTATGTTCTGACAACTCAGATTTTCAAACACAGACAATTGTTTATTTGTTTCTAGACCTTTCCTAACCTCGATTTCACAGAAAGCCAAGCATATAAACATCCTAAGCACCTGTCACATATATTAAAGTAAAAGTCAATACACATAGTGTAAAGGTGAGCATACAAGTTTAATAGATATAATAGAGTTCGAAATCGTTACGCATAACCAGCACGTACACAGTGTAAAATGAGGCATGTTAGTTATCGACATGAACCTATCGATACCAATGACTGCGAGTTGACTGCCCAAGGTAGTTCGTAATACACACTCACCACAGTGAGCCATGTAACAAATTGTCCTTAACAATCCCTGAGTGAACAGGTGTTGAGTCCAAATTATAGTACTATCGTTGCTAAGGCAGGTAGACAGCATTCCATGTGTAAACATAACAAACAAGCATTCTTTAAGTCACGTATAACATGCGGTAATCGGTTAGCGTTTAAAGTATTGCGTAGTGTGTTCGATGTGATTTAGAATAAGTAACGTATGTAATAGCCAAAAGTGCGTAAAGCAAAAAGGGATTGAGTATACTCACAACGATTGATGGATTGAAGGGAGCGCTAGAGAGTAAGTTAGCCTGATCAGAACGATAGTATAAACGATAAGCGGTGCGTAATACGAAACAAAGTGGCAGTGGGTCGGACAGCAGTCCGATCGGATGGCAATCCGATCGGGTGTCCGGTCGATCGGGTGACAATCCGTCCGGACGGTCATCCGATCGGGTGACCATGCGATTGGATTGTTACCTCGTTTGGAAAGGATGTGTTTGTGTATGATGGCTTGTCTTTTGAAGTTTTCGTTGTAGCATTTTAAAAACAGAGAAATATCTCTACCTTTCAGGTCGGTCGATCGAACGGTAGTCCGATTGGACAACAATCCGATTGGCGAGGCTTCTCAGGTTGAGAACAAGTTCACTGCAGGACGGTCACTCGATCGGATGGCAATCCGATCGAGTGGTAACCTTTGTGCATTGAACATGTTGAAAATTGTTTAAGTGTTGAAGTCAGAACATCACATGGTCGAGTGGTAATCCGATCGGGTGGTAATCCAGTCGGACAACGTCTCGTTCAATGTTCAATCCTCAGAAGTTTGAAAATAAATATTGAGTGTGGGTCCCAAGGTGCAATCCGATCAGGTGGCAGTCCGGTCGGGTGGCAATCTGATCGGACGGCAGTCCGTCCCAGATGACCTGGTCGTCTTCTTCATTGGTTGTTTTGATAGTTTGTCGTTTTATTGAGACCAGTTGATAACGTTCTAAACAACAGAAACCTCGTCAATACTTAGTAACCCAATCAGACAGGAATCACCCAAATCCAACCAGTTAACTGTTCGAGACGGTGCTCCATGTTTAACCCAAAATCGTTAATCTCATGGATAGAATCCAGATCTTGAACCAACACTTCGACAAGAAAGAGTAGAAGATCAGAACAAGCTCTGATTCTATCGGTTTTGAGTGCATTGAGTGTAAAAGAGTTGAAAGAAAGTTGGAAAACCATCTTTCAATCCTTTTCACCATTAATATGTTCAGATCTATGAAAGATCTTTGTTTATTCGTGTGGAAATCGTTCAGATCTACGTTGTTCTTGGTGGATTGAAGCCAAAACATGAAGTTCCTAAGAACACCATGATGACATCATCCTAGAACACATCAAATCTAGTGATTTCACGGTTAAAAGTTAAGATTCAAAAGATAGAAAGGTGTAGGAGTGCGTGTAGATTGAGAAAGTACAAGATTTAGATGGAAAACTTATAAGAATCGCGAGAAATCTGAAGAAAAGTGGGCAAGAAGCGCTGGTCGGATGAGAGAGTGCAAAAGGTGAAGTTATGATGTTGACAGGAGGTATTTATAGGGTTTCCATAAATGGAAAGAAGAGGGGAGGGCTGGCCGATCGAATAGCAACCCTGGTCGGGTGGCAGCCCGATCGGGTGGCAGCTCGATCGGGTGGCAGCCCGATCGGGTGGCAGCTCGATCGGCTGGCCACTCGATTGTAGTGATCGGCGCGATGAGTTTTGCCATTTCGATTCGAGTGTTGAGCATTGCGATGCGATAGGGTTTCATATTCAAATTACTTTTAATCCCAACTACTATATCAACATGCAATCATCCTTAATTGACTTGCGTTTAGCGTTTGCGATTCGATTGCGATCGAGTTTCGATTGCGTGTTGATTAATCACCACAACATAAACATAAATAAACATGCACAAGTAACACATAAAAGGCACACACATGTAAAAACAATATCCAGAATGCGTAGTTCGAGTTGCGAGTGCGATTGCAATAGGCGAATAAGCGATAAAACATGCGATAAATACCGAATAAACCTCAATTATTAATAAGTACTCCATATAATACAACTAACGTAAAGCATAAAATAGGTTATCTACGAGTTAAAGAAGTCAAAACAGGAATTGAGCAAGGAGTGACAAATCACAATTAGCAATCTTGTCCCCAGTTGACTTAAATCTTGACTTTGACTTTGACTTTGACTTTCGAAACACGGGGTGTTACATCATTAATCGAATCAACATAGGGAGATTGTATATACATAAATACTGATGTTGAATCCGCTGTAGATGCTGAACTACTGCTGTTACTGAGCAGTGGTTTTCCTTCGGTTGATCAGGCCTTAGGTACATAAGTACCTGTCTTTAACAGGGCTTTGTCTTCAACAGTGGATAGGTCTCATCAGTCTTTACGTCCATCGGTCTTTATAAGAAGCAGTGGTTAGTTATAACAGTCCTTAGCATGATCAGCTGTTATAACCACTCCATAACCATTTGAGAGAAAGCAAGTGTCCGTCTATTCAATTGAGAGGAATCACTGCATTACATCCCTGTTGAAAAACAGAATCAATAAATTTAGGGAAAATGGGTTTGAAAGATGATAACCCAACAGTGGAGGATCTTATTTGACAGCTCCGATAAATTCAATGGTATTCTGAAATAATGCTTCCTTGATTTTTGAAGACCGACAAAGACCGACAAATGTCCAAATCCACAGTGATGCTTCTTTGGACATTTGTCGGTCTTCAAAAATCTAGGAAGCATTATTTGAGAATACCCTTGAATTTATCAAAGCTGTAGAATGAGATCCTCAACTGTTGGGTTATCATCTGTCAACCCCATTTTCCCTAAATTTATCAATTCTGTTTTCAGACCTCCCAAAGCCACCTATCCGCCTCCAAAGAGATCGAGACAGCTTGAAGCATAACCTGGACTTGCTGTCATTCCACCAACATACCAACTGAAAATCAATCTACTCGTAATCACATGGTACAACAATGCAAGCATCTGAATAAACAATAACAAATCAAAGACAAAATAAAAAACTACAAACATACCAAACAAATTTCATAGAATCATGATTTATTTTAAACACATATAAATCTATTTTTAAACACAAACAGACATTACCGCTTCATTCCACCAGTATACCAATTGAAAATCAATCTACTCGTAATCACATGGTATAACAATGCAAGCATCTGAATAAACAATAACAAATCAAAGACAAAATCAAAAGCAACAAACATATCAAACAAATTTCATAGAATCATGATTTATTTTAAACACATATAAATCTATTTTTAAACACAAACAGACATTACCTCTTCATCAATAAAGTTGAGATACATTTTATAACCTTGATTACATTTCGAAATTCGGCCAACGAACTCAAGACTTCCACACCAAATAACAAATCCAGCAAGATCTACCTGAAGAACATTTAGCATACAAACCTTCAGTTTGTGATAAAAAAATCAAAAAATATCTATTTTTAAACTACCGTTGGTCTGCATAATATTCAAATCGATGTTAAACATGATGAACAAACAGACATCACCAGCTTTTCTTATGTCATTGGGATTTCTCCTTTTACAAACATATAAAAATCAATCTACTCGTAATCACGTGGTACACCAATGCAAGCATCTGAATAAACAATAACAAATCAAAGACAAAATCAAAAGCTACAAACATATCAAACAAATTTCATAGAATCATGAAAGAAATTAGGTCACGGATTGTTACCAGATTTAGCGAGAGAAGAATCGATGGAAGCATTGGAGAAGATGACGATTTGAAGAAACTTCAATCTGTAAAACATGTAACAAAGCTCAAGAAATAACGAAGAAGAAGAACTGATTACAAAGTGTATTAACGATTATAAAAAAGAAAAAATCAAAAAATATCTATTTTTAAACTACTGTTGGTCTGCATAACATTCAAATCGATGTTAAATGCAACGCCTCTGTCGTCTTCATCCTCTTCTCTGTATCTACAGTTTTAGAGATAGAGAGTTGAGAGAGAGTAGACAGAGAGATTGAAATGGGTTTTTGAAATTATGATCAGATTTGGATTTGGGTTTGAATTTATATTTGAGAGAGAGAAGAACTGAAGCTCTGATAACATTAAATGACATATCCCTATAAGTTTTAAATTTCAAATTACCCTACCATTTTACCGAAACATCAGTGGTTTGAATTTTGAATGAACATCAGTGGTTTCATAATTGAATGTGGGCCAGACCTTTGAAATTTGAAAGTGGGGCAGTGGTTTGATGGCAGATCTTTGAAATATGATGTCACTATGCTCCCTCTATGGTTGTCACCTCATCGTTGATGACATAAGAAAAGCATTGTTGGACAACCTCTCCTGCTGACACATCAACTTTTCTTATGTCATTGGGATTTCTCCTTTTATAGAAAGTACTAGCGGTAAGACCCGTGTGCAAACACGGGTCGTTTCTTAGAAAACCATGCATAACACATATTGATAGAACATATAGATATGTGTATAGATATTGTACCAAAACGTGTTATCTGTTATAGCTAAAAGACAACTATAAGTAAATATAAAAGATACTTAACAAAGTTAATAAAAGATGTCTAAAAGATGTCTAACAAACTTAATAAAATTCATCAGTTACATATGATTATTTCCATTCTCTTATTCAAAAAAGAGAGTATCCACCTATTGACAATATAAATTGTTATAAACATAAGTACATATGAAAGATCTCTAACAAACTTAATAAAATTCGAACACAGCTTAACTTTAATAAACATTAACTAAGAACATACGATCACCTGCCTAAACAACACACATCAAACCTCACTCAAGAATTTGTTACACAGCAACATGTCCTTCGCTACATGTTGTGATCTGGTTAAATATGATACTACAAACAATGTAACAGCTGCTGACCCAACAATCTCCCTATACAACAGATGATACGAAAACCCTTCTTTATTACTGTTTTTTATTTCTCATCAACATCTCCCTGATTTATCCTTTGAATTGTAGTTCAAAGTCCAGGGAGAACATGTCTTCTTCATCATCCATCTCAAGTTGAAGGTCCAACAAATCTTGGAGATCGTATGCATTCAGATTATATGCACTATCCATTTTAATCTCTTCAACACTACCATCTGATCTGATCAAAGTCAATACTTGGGGTTTTAAGCATGACTTTCACTTTACTATTTTTGGATCAGTTGGTTTTCTTGGGCAAAGAATTATTGAAGATGAGTTTGATGATTGTGGTCTGCTAACTAAATTTGCAATTGATTCAGACAAATCAGATGATGAGAGAAGGTTTTTCGGAGTACCGATTTTTAGAGACAGAGCAGCAGTTGTAGGATAGACTAAGTTTTGAAGAACATTTGAATGTTCAGCTCTAACTTCTTCCAGCTTTTTGTAGGTCTTAACTATCTTCAGTTTAGACCATCTGGCAATGGATCTAACTGGACCATAATCAGCAGCCACAAGCTCTGCTCTCATTCTTTTAAATTTCAATACCTCATCTGAATCCACTGTTTTGACTTTCTTCCAATTAGGTTGAGTTGGTTACCAGAGGATCATTATTCATTTTTGTGATTCTATCGATATGAGTTGTTCGCTTACGTGTGGAGATGATTTCTGGTGAAGGAGAATGTTTTGGTAGTGAAGATGAATGTATGGGAAATCTTTGTGACGTTGGAGATGGTTGGATTGTGGTTGGTGTAGTGAAAATGATCATGGCAGATGTTTGAGAAACTTCTGTTGAAACAACTGGTGTCTCAACAGCTGTTTGGTAAACATCTGCTGATACTTTTGTGTTCCCAGCATCTATTGACAAAATGGGTGATGATGGTGTGGAAGGTACTTTCTCCTTCTTTTGTGGTGGTTTTTTTGGAGAAGGTTGGGATTTAGGTTGAGCAGGGGATACAATTTCTGTAGGATTAGCTTTTGAATCTGGTGCCAACTTTCTCAGTGAATCTTTCTCCCCCTTTTTGGCATCATTATCATCATCATCATCTTTCTCAAAGATTGATGTAGAGGTGGAGCCAGTAAGTTCCAACAGATGTTCCTTAATGTTCATAATGTCTGCTTGTGTGTCTTTATACCTGGCATCAACCAAATTTCTGATAAATTCCAAACTGAAATTGCGGTTACTTTCAGCCAAATTCCTCTGAGCTTGAAGGATGGGTTGCATAGAATTCCAAAGCTCATTGGCAATTTCCTGTCTGGTAGGTTGAGTTTTAAAAAGCTCTATCATTTGCTTAATCAATTCTTTCATTTCAGCAACATCTGTTTCAATGGTAGACACTCTAACCGTCAAATCCTTATAAGTTAATTCATCACCTACTTTAATAGGATCATCTGAATTCCCACCTGTAGTGGTTGTATTTGTTTTGATAATAGGAGAAGTCTCCATATCATCAGAAACAGATGCCCCTTTTTCTTCGTTCTGGGGACTTCCCACTGAAGCAGAGATTACAGTTGTAACCTCATCAGTAGTTGCCTTCAAGGGAGACTTAATGATGTAACCACTGTCCAACTTATCACCAATGGGTTCAATAGTTGTAGTGGCTGCTCCACTTGAACTACCACCAAGAGTTTCGTAATACTCAATGGGGATAACCTCCTCAATTGTTTGTAGGATAGGAGATTGAATTCGTTCAGACACAGTCATTTGTTGCGATCTACTCTCAGTAATGTGTGCATTAGAGGAACTGTTTTCTTTCTGAAATTCAATTGCTTTAAACAGAGGTAATATTGTTGATGGAACTTGAGTCGAGGGTTGTGGTGTAGAAAGAGTGATTGCCCTGGGAGAGGGACTTTTAAACATACTTTCATATAAAAGGTCTACTTCATGTTGTGGTGTCCCTGTACTTACAACATGATCCTTTTGTGAGGATACATGAGGAGTTTGGATGGGTTGAGATCTTTCCAACAACTTTGAAGAAGTAGCAGCAGTGGTTTCAAGTGACATTTGTGTTGTCACTGCATTAACCTCTGGGATCTCATCTTCCAGAGGAACCTTTTTATTTTGTTTGGTTTTGATGGGCTTTTTGGATGTGATAGCTTTCTTTTTTCGTTTTCCTGGTGTGTGTTTCACAACACCGGTTGTGGTGTCATGATCACCAGGAGTAGTTCGCTCAACAACAGAAGTTTGAGCAACTGATGCGGACGCATCTAAAATAGGCTCATCCCCCTTTGTTTCAGTTGTTGAAACTTTTGACTCTTTATCCATAAGTTTAGTAAAAGTTTTACTTGTAAGACTATTTATTTGAAAATCTACACCTTATTCAAAATCTGTTTGTGATACTTGTTTTCGTAGGTAGTAGCTTAGAAGTCTTGGATACAACAGAAAAGCATTACTACGAACACCTTTTTTCAATTTTTTCACATTTTTCACATTATTCCACAAATCAGAAAACAGTGCTTGTGATAAATTGTAATCATATTTTGTTAAAATAGCATAACCCAAATACTGAATGTTCAAAGGTATCTCATTAAATGCGGTGGTCTTGGCTGAGAGACAAGTTAAAAGAGTATGAAACAAAAATTTCATTGGCGGAGGGAAGTTTGGTTTGTAGATAGTAACTTCCTTTAATTGTGCATCATACCCTCTTTCAATGAACTTTGTATGAAGTTCAAGTTTTTCAAAGTTGTTATTGCCTCCCAAGTCGTCCAATGCAAATGTAGTGGGAATTGTAAAGGGAGAAAATCGTACCACACTTTCCCCGACCTTAGATGTGATGGCAAGTGGATTATTATCTTCGGCCTCTATTTCAGCATTAAACACCAAAATTGTCGGAATGTTTCTGTATGAACCGGAGCATCAACAGTAAGAATTGATTTGTATTTCGATGACGTTAAAAGGTCAATTATTGAGTAATAGCTGGTATTTTTGTTGGTTTTCTCGAAGATGGGGAGGTAGTTGTGAGGGTTTTTGATGTTCAGAGACATGATCGAAAAACAAGGTGATTTGGGGATGAAACATGGTTTAAGTTGGAGGGTTTTTAATATGTTGGAAACTGTTTTTTAGAATTTTGAATTCGAGACTGCAGTGGTAGAACCTCGATTTAGGGATGAAACAACTTTTATATGGAGAGAAGAAGTGAATGCTGACGTGGCAGTAGTTACAAATATTTGATGGTTAAGATCTGTCCACGTCAGAACCTCTCTTGCGACAACCGATGACAGTTGTTTGGAAAACTCTATTGGTCGTCGGGAACAGTGTGAGTCAAACAGTCGTTAGATAAACAGAAGTTATGAGAACAGATGATAACTTTCAACAGTTGTTTTATTTTTAGCTAACATCTGTCCACGTCAGAACCTCTGTTGTCATAATGGATGGCAGTCAACAATATAGTAAATCAACAGTCATTAGGATAAACAGAAATTATGACAACAGACGGTACCCTTTAACAGTGGATGTATTTTTAGGCAAGCAGAAGTTTCAAAAACAGTTTTTTTTTTCAATCGGTGTAACTCAACAATCGTAAGTCTAACATCTGTTATTAACCCAACCACTGTTAGTATCAAATCCTCTGTTAAGCATTTTATGATTGAATATCATCTGTTGTTCATTAACATCTGTTGACCCATAGCAGACCTTTGCATCTTCAGACATTTATTCTTCAGCAGATGCTCTCTTTTGTCAGACTTTAACTACAACACACCTTTTATAACACAAAAATATACCGTAATTTCTTCCAAAAAACTGTTGTTGATAAACAAAATTATATAATAATACTTATAGCAGACGTTATATAATAATACTTATTCATCATAAGCCCAACCACTGTTAGTATCAAATCCTCTGTTAAGAATTTTAAGATTGAATATCATCTGTTGTTCGTTAACATCTGTTGACCCATAGTAGACCTTTGCATCTTCAGACATTTATTCATCAGCAGATGCTCTCTTTTGTCAGACTTTAGCTAGAACACACATTTTATAACACCAAAATATACCGTAAATTCTTCCAAAAAACTATTATTGATAAACAAAATTATATAATAATACTTATAGCAGACGTTATATAATAATACTTATTCATCATTAGCCCAACCACTGTTAGTATCAAATCCTCTATTAAGCATTTTAAGATTGAATATCATCTGTTGTTCGTTAACATCTGTTGACCCATAGCAGACCTTTGCATCTTCAGACATTTATTCATCAGCAAATGCTCTCTTTGGTCAAACTTTAGTCAACGGTGGTAAATCAACAGTCGTTAGAATACATAGTTGTTTCATCATCAGCAGATGTTCTCTTTTACCAAACTTTAACTACAACAGACCTTTTACAACTCCAAATATTGACTCTCTGTAATTTGCAGGAGCACAGATTCTTCAAAAAACTGCTATCAATGATCAAATTCGAAACATTTATTTTATCTTCGCACTCATCTGTTCACCATCAAACCAACCATTGATACTATTAAACCTATGTTGACTTATCAAACAGATGTTCAGACACAATTCAACATCAACATAATCTGTTCACCATCAAACCAACCCTTGACACTATTAAACCTCTGTTGACTTACCACCAGATGTTCAGACACAATTCAACATCAACATAATCTAAATCTTACTCAAACACTAAATAAGTAAAACTAAAACACAACATAGATTCATAAAATTAAAATTTATTCATTTATTCATGACATTAAAACTAAAACTCCAATAATCACATCACATACTGAACAACATTAAAGTTCAAATCTAACAATAACAGCAAGAATTAAGAAACTTTAGCTTCAACTCCATCGATTGCTGAACCTCTCGATGTATGTCCTTCAGCATCGCCATGAATTCCACGTCTCTATCACCGCACTCTATATTACTGACAACACAAAGCTCACGAACGGAAGTTGAAGGCATCCGCATAAGATCTCTGGAAACCTGCTCTCTAGTGAACAGGCCAACTTGCAATCCATCAAAACATCTCTTCAACTCTTGAAGAGTAGCCCTATCTTCATACACCTGTTCCTCGATTTGCCTGACAAAATGCTGCTTTAAATCATCTGATTTTGCATTTGTGAATGACGTCATTTGAATAAACTATATTACTCGACTTTCCTGAAAGTATGATATCTTCGTAGGAAAACGTGATGAAAAACAGGTGAAGTGACTATGAGTTTATATACTGAAATTTGTAATTATGAAAACGTGTATATTTAATATAAACATAATAATGTATATTTCAAAACAACAATCTTTTAATGCAAAAACCTTTTCAAACCCCAACTTTTATGGGAAAACTGTAAAATTAAATACCAAGAAACCCAAGGGACAAAATTTCGAAGTTCAAAGAATAAAAGCAGATTATCACAATTACAATTAACCTCTTGATTTACCATGTAGACGCGTTTTTAAACTCTATAAAAGACCGATGATTACTTTTGATTCACAACATCAACAAATTGTCCTACAAATCACTTTCTGTAAAAAATTGTTCCAAATTAGAAAACCAACAAAAAAACTACATGGAAAACTTCAGCTTCTACCACTGGCCAGACACCAGCAATGTTAAAACACAATTTTCCATGTGGTCACTCAAAGAACAAAGAACAGACGAAGAACTAAACAGGAAAGTCGACATAATAAAAGACACTAATTACAACAAAACCTGGAACAGCATAGCATTGCTCGATGAAGTCCTCCATCAGAGTTCCAGAAGAATGCAGAAGAGTTTTTGACACAACTTCTAAAACAGGATCAGAAAATCTGCAACATGCTAACTGACCTGAAATTCAAAAGAGAGCATGAAATCACATGGAGAAAGGCCAGAGTGTACGAAATCCTAGCAAGTGTTAACTCTAGCGTGTAATACTTTATAAATATTTCATTAAATTTCTATTTTTCTATGTAGTAGTTCATTTTAATAATATAAACATGCATCTTAACATATTCTAAAATGTTAGTGCAAATAAAAACTCTCAACATTATCAACAGTTAATCAAAGTAAGAAACAAACCTAAAATGCAATGGTCTCTTCTCAACTGTTGTAGCACATCTGACTTTTCACGATATTGCACGAATCTATACTTTCTATAAAAGGAGAAAATCTTCCTGACGCAAGAAAACCTGACTTTCGATTTAACGAAAATCGAACAATGCAACTCTCCCATCAAAGAAGGTAACACATGCAACTTTTCATGATGTTGCAACAATGATACTGCAACATCGATATTGAAAGGTTGATGTGTGATGGGAAGCTTCATTGAAACGACGATGTTGGAACAATGATACTGGAACGATAACATGTAAACATAATCAACAAACATTTGAACAAAGAAGTGTAATAGGAGATTAGCGACTGAATCACGAGAAAGATGCATTTGAGAGAGAGAGATACGCTCACAGATATGAGCGATAGAGATTTGAATGTGGAGCAAGATTATTAACCCTTATTTATAGGATTAGAATATATGGTTTGAATTTTGAATGTGGAGCCAGAATTTTGAATCTCGACAGATGTTTATTGGGAACTGATGTCCGATTATAAAATAAAATGTTGAGGGCAGATGTTTAAACAAAAGTTTAAATGATATTTTATATTAGGCTTTATGTGGGCAGACCTTTCCTCAGCAGACGTTTGGATTTTGAATGTGTGCCAACTTTGAATTTTAAAGTGATTTATATATTAAGCTTTATGATGTAATAATAACATAAGAAAAACATTGTTGGACAGCCTCTCCTGCTGACACATCAGCTTTTCTTATGTCATTGGAATTTCTCCTTTTATAGAAAGTATAGATAGATAGATAATGATGACGATGATGGTGAACCAAGTTCGAGCCGAGCTTTCGCTCATTTAAGTGATGTTGAAGCGAACTCGAGCCGAGCTTTTAACTCGTTTGAGGTTGTTCTCAAAACATCTCAAGTCGAGCCGAGCCGAGCTCAAGGTTTAGGTCACGAGCCGAGCTCGAACTCAAACTCAAGCTCAAACAAATAGGCTCGAACTGAGCCGAACTTGATGTTAGTGACTCGTTTACACAATTAACAGGAATGTATAGAGATGTAGATAAGTTAAAACAAAATAATAATAATAATAATAATAATAATAATAATAATAATAATAATAATAATAATTGTATATATTAGATAAAGTTTAAAAAATAATAATAATTAAATGATAATATTTGTATCTATTCTATAAAACCCAAAATTATTTGGTTATGAATGCAAGATCCTCCACTAATTCTCTTCCCCTTTGTGAACAAACCCCTCCCTCATCTTCTTCTTCTAGAGGCTTCTTTCTCTGCTGCAAGTCAATGGCGTCCGATCTCGTCACCAAGGCGAAGGAGGCTTTCATCGACGACCACTTCGAACTCGCCGTTGACCTCTACTCTCAGGCCATCCTCATCGACCCTACCAATGCCGACCTCTTCTCCGATCGTGCTCAGGCCAATATCAAACTCCATAACTTCACCGGTACACCTTCCTCTTTCTTCGTTTTGTTTTCTCTTCAGATCCGTACTGATTCTAGATCGTACAACTTGTTTTTGATCCGGTAGCGGTTTTAGCGTTAGTTTAGGTTATAGATATAGCTACGGTTATGCTCAATTGTTGTTCTAGGTTAAGTTAGGCTTGTTTTTCGGTTAGGATATCGGTTTTGAGTTTTGTTTGCCCTGACTGAAATCCTAACCGATACGAATTCATAATGTGTCTAATTAAACGGAATTTTACTGATTAAATTGATTTATTCGGTTCGATTAAATCGGTTAAACCGGTTATCATTTGGTTAGGTTATATGTATAAGCAAGATTTGTGGAACCGATATCCGAACTGAAAACCGAATTCACAATTTGGTTCGTTTTTTTTTGGTTATGGATACGATTTGGTTTCTTTTGGGCACTCCTAGGTCAAATGTTATTTGGTCACAGTAAGTTTTTGAACTAAATATGTAGTTTTTTTAATTCTATGGGGTTTTGGTACTTTTTATTCAGTTTGTTTGATTCTGGTGTTTGTTTTGTTTGCCCTAGCCGATACGAATTCATAATGTGCCTAACCGAACCGAATTTAACTGGTTAAATTGATTTATTTGGTTTGGTTATCCGATTAATTCGATTATGATTCGGTTTATTTGATTGAATTCGGTTCGGTTATCTGAATAAGCAAGATCTGTGGAACCGACTGAATTCACAATTTGGTTCAACTTTTTTCTGGTTACAGATACGGTTCAGTTTTCTTATTTTTTGACACCCTAGGTCAAATCACAAATGTTATTTGGTTACGGTAAGTTTTGTGAACTAGTAACATATGTAGTTATATAATTTTATGGAGTTTTGCTACTTTTTTGTTGATAGTTATTAGCTCTTAAGGTACACTTTGAGTGTTATTGATGTGAGTTGTTTGGTGAATGTTAGGTGGAAGCCATATAAAGGCTAAAGATTCTGCACCAAACTAAAAGTTTATGGTTCTTATGCGTTATTGCTAGGTTTACTATTGGTACATTTGATTTTTATGCTTTTTTGTGAAGTGGCTGATTGTGCAGTTATATACATTTTGGTATATTGTACTTGTATTTGTTGCTAAGTAGAGGTGTCTCTAATGTCCACTAGTCCACTTGAAATTTTACCAAAAGTAGTTTTTGCATACCTTCTTCTATATAAAGATAACTTCTCAGATGTCCATATATTTGGGGTATACATTAATATGCATAGGTTCTAACCAAGCTCAAATATTTGCTACTTAGTAATTAGTACGTCATATACACGGTTAATGAGTTCCCTTCACCAAATCATATTTGAATAATGACGTATGTGGTGCACACATGCTGCAAACCAACCTGTACCACAAATTAGTAGCATCTGGACAGTGTTAATGATATAAATATGTGGGACCTAGTGTCTATTGATTCAACTGACAAGAGTAGATGAGTCATGACTGATGGATGCTCCATATTTACCAATTTATATGCATATTAGCTGTGTTGTCTCATACAAATTGAGAGCAAGGTTAATCTATAACCAAATCCTAAAATAATAAAGTGTACTGAGTTAAATTAGAAAAAAAGGAAAAAAATATTTTTGGACAAACAAAATATTCGGAAAAAGGATGTCGAATATGTATGCATATTATGAAGAAAACAGTAGTAGGTGATGTCTCAACCCATACTGGTATCATGGTATGTATGCGACTCATCTAAACTGATCACGTACTCATGTCATGCTTATGAGGCAATACATGTTAAGTTCAGTACTTTTTGGTGTATTTAAAATGTTAAAACCATAAGGAATAGGAATATAATTCGC